>NW_019174022.1:0-126308 GCF_001642475.1 Fonsecaea monophora
GTGGTGGTGGTGGTTTTCCTCCTTCACTATCGCCTGCGCTCGCGGTAGTATGAGTGGTGGTGGACATCATCCACGGCTGCCACAGAAAGGCTTCGCCGCCGAACAGCATCACGCCCTTCCCGCCGGACGTGTGCACGCCGTTGTTCAAGTAGAAGCCGTCGGCCGTGCAGGCGTCGATGGACGTGGCGGGTTCCTCGACGCCCGCACTCGCCAGGATGTCCATCTTGGAGAAGTCGGTCTGCGTGTCTTCCTTGGAGGGGGGGCCGCGATCGTGGGTTTTCGGCGCGCGGGGGTTGATCTGTCTGGCGCGGCTGACTTCGTTGGAGGACGAGGGACCGGGCGAAGTCTGTTGGCGACTCGGCGATGCGGTCGTCGAGAGTGCGCGCCGCACGTGTCTCGTCGGTGAGGATGGAGTGTGGCATA
The DNA here is from genome assembly GCF_001642475.1 of Fonsecaea monophora. Lineage (NCBI taxonomy): Eukaryota > Fungi > Ascomycota > Eurotiomycetes > Chaetothyriales > Herpotrichiellaceae > Fonsecaea > Fonsecaea monophora. The sequence continues at coordinate 424 of NW_019174022.1, forward strand.
TTTGACGGCGTGTAGAGGCAATCCCGACGCAGCGTGATATTTGGGATGGGGGCGAGTATACAGAGAGCAGAGACTGTCGCGGTGCTGCTGCTGCTGCTGCGTGACGCAGCGCACGGAGGAGGTCTGTCGACGGAGCTCGCATTTTGATTTCCCCCTTCTATCCTTTTGCTATTTGTGTTCTCCTACGACAAATCCACACGGAAGCACTAGAGCTGGAGCAAAGCAATCGAGTGAGCGATCCCTCGTTTGTTCCAGTACCAGTATCGACTGTGTCGACGTAGTTGCTAATAGCCGATCGGACACAAGCTCAGAGTTATGTAGGTAGAGAGCCGAAGGTGTTTCGATGCTGGGTACTTGCTCGGTAACTCGGTGAAGGATTGAAAAGGGACAGGTGAATGACACCGGCGATATCTAATGGGAGGACCAGTGCATCAATTCCCCATCGATACAAAGACTCTGTTGCTGGTGTCGTGTTAAAGGGTGTCGGAAATCTGAATCTGCGGAGAAAAAAAGTCACTGACCGTTTACTTAGTACCGAGCACTTGTGCAGCGCACCCATGACTTCATACATAGTCCTCAGTGGCACCGACGCTCCGTGGGGAGGCAGCTTCAGCTCCAGCCAATCAACGCACCATTATTTCTGTGCTCGAGATGTACCCTTTTAACTCTCAAGCCCTTTGTATTTGTAGATGTTTGCAAATTGGAGGATATTTTCTCCCTCTAGTGGTCCATCATTACATAGACTTCCTCCATATTGGTATCCGCGGAGAGTGAGTGATCAGTCTCGAATTCACCTCCACCGCCCTGGTATTCGCAATGCACCGCCATGCACAATAACAAATGCAAAACATGATTAAATCAGACATGCCCCAAGTTGCACCTCTTTGCTTCACATACTTTGTCGTTTTATATGATCAAAATTTCAAACTCTGCAAGATTACAAAATGCACAACCCAACCAACGCAACAACCACTGCAAACAAGCTGCCCTTGAGGACAGTCTCGCTGTTGCCGCCAATTTGGCCTGCACCGTTGGATGAAGAGTCACCTCCGTCACCCTGCACGAAACCCGTCGATGCAGCTCCTGAGGCGCTGGCACTGCTATCTCCCGATCCTCCAGAACCACCGTCGTCTCCGCTTCCACTATTGTCCGTGGTGTTGTCGCCACGCCCGCCATTGCTGCCAGTACCAACACCAGAAAGTCCAGGAATCGTGGCCACTTCACTGGTCTTGGCAGAGCCGCTGGCGCTGGCGCTGTTGCTAGAAGAGCCGGCCGACGTGTTGGTGCCAGTCCCAAGGAATGACTTGAGCACGGTATTTTGGTTGGTGATTTCGACGCTGGCATTAGTCAAGGCGTCGTCTGTAAAGATGTAAGACTTGGTGCCTTGAACATTTGCGCCTGAGGGTGGATCGTAGCACTCGACCGAGACCGAGTCGAACTGGGCAAAGTAGTAGCCATTGGTCATGTACGGCGAGTCCCACTCCACAAGACCTCCGGCCCATTCGATGGTACCTTCGCCGTTGGTTGGGAGACCGCCAGGCCACAATGACAGCTGCACTTGGCACGGGGTTTGAGGGTAGTAATATCGGTTGTCCGTCGCGTTCCAGGTGTCTTCACGGTTTAGCGTCCGGACTGGTTTGCCGTCAATCGACCAAGTAATGCTCTCAGGTTGCCAGTCAATCTCATAGTCGTGAAAATTGGCGTGCACGTCCGAGAGGCCGGTGGTGTTGCCGCCGTTGGTATCTAGAATTCCATTAGCGTACTCATTCTCATTCCAGAATCTCTAGAACATTGACATACAGACTGGTACACCCAGAGAGTAGAAGTTTGTTTGAGCACTTGTTAGTTGGGTGCCGACGAACTCAAAGTCGATTTCGTCCTTGGAGTTGCCGAGCAGAATGAACGCAGTGACCACACCGGCGCCTGCAGACGTGGCAAATCTGGCGCTGACCTTGCCATACCACACAAAGTGCGTGCTAGACAGCAGGGTCCCCACAGTTCCTTCTGCCATGGTCAGGAGCACCGAGTTGTTGTATTCCAAGGGGTCGCCGGAAGAGACCCAGTCAGCTTTAGAAGCATCTCCTAGATACTTGGTGTTGGGCATGACGCCGTCGAGATCATTAAAGTCATAGGTTTTGGATTGACAGACAGGCGCAGGAACGCAGGAATCGAGGCTGAACGAGTTGACGGGATCACATCCCCCTAGACAATAGGCGCCAACGCCACATTGACCATATTCTGCCACCCCATTGCTTGTTAGTGTCTCGATCTCTTTGTCACAGAGTATCCCGGGGGCCAAAAAACGTACGTGAACAGCACGGTGTATCTGATGGACACAGAACACCACCGCCGCACTTGGTCTGAGCAAAGACCGCCGGTGCGAACGTGGCGGCAACAAAGACGAGCGAATGAAAAACTCGGCCCGCCATTGCGGTTTGTTTTATACCTCTCGGGTGAAGGTCGGTCGGGATGCGGATGCAGTCGTCAATGAAAGGGCGACGGTAACATGCACAGGTATACGAAGAATGCTCCGAGAGCAGTACAAAGGGGTTTCGATTTTGTAACCAGAGTATCACAACAGGCGGGGGCTCGATCTGGTCGCACAAAAAACCAAGTCGAGAATATTCGTCAGATGCTGCTGAGCGAGAGAGAAGGTAATCCGCGGTGGGAATTTGGGGGTCGAATTCGAACAAAGAATCAACAACGAGCAGCGATAGCACCAACACCACCAGATGACACGCGGATGCCGAGGCAACAAACGAAGTTAGCGAGAGTGAGAAAGGGTTGCTCTAGATAAAGAAGGGTGCAAAGAAGGCAGGAATTACAATGGATGATGATGATGCCGGAGTGTGAAAAGAAGCAAAAGAGAATGTCGAAAGGGGAGTCGAGTGATACGGAGATGCGCAGGCAAGCAGGGATGGGGCGCAGGCGAGGCAAAAAAATTATAGAGGGAGACTTAGTCAACGCAGAATGTTATTACGGGGTGTTACTATGCTTGGATTTGACGCAGGTGATCACCATTCAGGTGCGTGTTGACTGTCTGTGAGTGGCTCTACGGTGCCCTGGCAGCCCTGGGTTGCGTACCAGAAGCTCCCTAGGGCCCGAGATCCAGGCCCATGGATGCCCTGACTGGCTCGGGGTATTCAGGGGCTCCATTGCGTGACGCGGCGCGTGAAACATGGCCAGGGAACAAGCGGTGGTGCCCGCACTTGGCCTGGGGCTCTAGTCCACGGCTCCAGGCGCCATTTGGCTCATTAGGTGGCTCCCTTGTTCCCTTAGCCACACGCTAAGCCAAGATCGGTTAATAGATGGTGGCTGCGGCCATGGTGATTGGCGAGGTTTGTGGCTGCGACTCGCCACATCTTCGACTGGCATTGCTTGTGCCAACCTAAGGACTTGGACATACCACCTCACCACCGTCAAACAGGTAGTGTACATGCTGGGTATGGTACTTGTTATGTCTCGGATGACAGTCAACCAAGACCAACAACCACGGTACATTCAAGTCTCCTCGCTTGATCCCGTAGATCACGTGGTGCATCTGCAATCACGTGTACATGATTTGGTGTCCTAGACCGAAAGAGGATATAATGCAAGTCATCGAGAAAGCCCGCCACCACCACTGGGTGACCACAGCAGATGGCGCCAGGAAAGGCGAGCCCGTCATAACCACCCCGGCCTTTTTGTACCGCGACTGGGTTGTGTCGACCCGTCTGAATAACCATTTGACCAGAGAAACTGCACGACGGAATCTAAGCCGTCAACCCCCCAGTTCCCCATGTTTGAGGACATGCACAGCTTACCACGGGTGTCACGCAAGTCCTCTCTGTTCTCAAAGCCGACTCTCAACTACCGGTCCCAACATGTCTCTTTCTTCCCCGTCTTTTCCTTGTGAGATTCACACTTCCATCTGCCGGCTTCCCAGTCAAGACCATCGAAGCTGTGGCAATGGTAAGCCCGGAACGTTCCGTATCACGATCTGGGCCAATATCTGGACGCCTTATCAGCGAGCATAATCAAGCACTTCAGCGTTATATATATAGTCAGGGCAAGATGTCCGAGATATCTCTTGTTCCAATGCATCGAAATTGCAGGGTTCGGTCACCGAGACTGTAGCAATGGGGTCAATTGAACAAAAGAAACCGTTTGAAAAGGTGAGGATGGTCCGCAACAGCCCCTGTACAACTTCATTGTTCACTCAACCGCAAAATGTTTGTTCAGTCGCACAAGAAACTCACCAGCGAAAGCATAGGTTGTCATCGTGGGAGCTGGACCGGCAGGCCTGCTTCTCGCTCTCCTCCTTTCACAACATAATATCCCTTCACTCGTGTTGGAATCATGGAACAGACTGGACGAGCGACTCCGTGCGACCCAATATGGAGTCCCGGCCACCAAGATATTCCGTCGGGCGGGCATCCTCGACGACTTCCGGGAACAAAGCATTGACAGCTTTCCCAGCATCTGCTGGCGTCGAGTTAGCGATCACCAAAAGCTCACGGGGATTGACCTCTCTGTTGTCAAAGACCATCCTGATCGCATGACCATCCTGCCTCTCAATCAGATCATTCAAATCATGTATAAACACTGTATGGAAAGGGCCAACGGCTTGGTCGAAGTCAAGTTCAATCACAAGGTCGTGGGCACAGGGCAGGATGAACAGTCTGCCTGGGTTGATGTCGAGGCCGGCGAAGAGGGGCAGGTCAAGGAGAAGAAGAGATTCACTGCCGATTATGTTATTGGGTGCGACGGAGCGACCAGCACAGTGAGGAAATCTCTGTTCGGCAGAGAGTGGCCCGGTCAGACATTCGACTTTCGCTTGATGGTCCAGAACGTCCGTTTCTCCAAGGCCTCCCGCATTTGCGGTATACTGAGGCGCCCAAGGCTGACTAGAGTGACAGGTCTGGTACGACGGTTTTGAGAAACATGGCTGGGACGGAGGTAATTATATGGTCGATCCGGACTTTTGGGGCCTGATCGCAAAACGAGGCAAAGGAGGCCTTTGGCGTGTCACTTACGGTGACAGTGCGGCCGGTCTTTCTGACGAAGAGTACCTCGAACGGCGGAACACGGCCTTCAAAAAGTTACTGCCAGGCCACCCCGAACCAGGCGAGTACAGTATCACACAGACTGACCAGTTTCGGATCCACAATCGTTGCGTTGAGAAGATGAGGGTGGGACGAATCATCCTCGCGGCCGACGCTGCGCACGTGTGTAACCCATTCGGCGGTTATGGTTGTATGACGGCCGTGCTGGATGTCGGTGCCCTCGCCGACTGCCTGATTGGCCTGTACGAGGGCAAGGCGGACGAGAGCATCCTTGACCTCTACGCCGACATCCGCCGCGAGAAGTTCCTGAAATATGTCGACGCAAGATCCATGAAGAACATGAATAGGATCATGCACAGTGATCCCGACACAGTTTTGGAAACCGACAAGTTTTTGCAACTGCTGAAAGGTCTGGAAGGCGATGACGAGGCGACAAGAGCATTTCTGCTGGTAAGTTGAGCAAATCTCTCCCAGGCTCCAACCGCACACAACGCTCATCAGGAATCTCTAGAAATATTCCAGCATCGAACACGATTTCACCCAGTACTATCGACCAACGTGAGAAGGGCAGGTCCCACAAGGAGAAACTCCTGTGAGCTTGGATCCCGCTGGCTGGGCGCCTCGGCGTGTGCTGCCCCTTGTTGACTTCGCCCCCAGTCTGGACCTGTACTTGTATAGAGTCTGGCAAAGTTAGTACTAGTTTGATGTGATGCTCTGCGATTTCTTCAGAGGACAGAAAGGGAGCCACCCAATGCTGGAGGTCCACTAGCCCTTCTTGATAAGCCTCCATCTCGGGCAAAAAAACACCACCCTGCTGACCGACTGGATAGCAATTTCTTTCTCCATATTCCAGTCTAGAAGTGTGTTTCTTGGTTCGATGATTCAGAAACTCCTCTTTCTTCGGTATTGACGGTCCGGCTTTCCTTGGGCTGAAAACTATGTATTTTTTGAATTCTTGTAGAGCTCGTAGGATGGACGAATCGTTGGAGAGGCCGATGCCCCGACTGACTCAACGGAATCATTAAAGAAGCAATATCAAGCAGCGGATTGCTTTGTGTTAGTATTCAACTTGACTCACTCACTCACTCGCTCGCTCGCTCCTGTCCTGTAAGGCTCGGTCTAAGGGACCCTCATCCATCCGTCGTAGGATTGCATGTGCGTTATGTAGCAGTACCGTGTACAAGGTTTGTGGTATGCAGAATGTAGTATCCAGCAGGCTCGCGCGCAGCTCGCAGGTAGGTGCCTAGGTAGCGTACACTCTTCCTCGGGTCTTCTTCTTTGCAAGCTAGGAATAGAGGTCAAACAACCCTTCCCTGCATGCATGCTCGTGTTATTCGCATTTTGTAGGTGCGTTGGTCTTATTTGGTTTGTTGGGCGTTTTTGAATCTTCATCACCACAGGGGTTGGATCTAGAGATACAAGAAAAAGTCCTGGGACATTCTGCGCGTCGTCCCTTTGATACCTACCACATCCCGTCTTGTGATGCGAGCAGACGAGTGTAGTACTGTTTGTATCGGGGATGCAGTGCCTTTTTCCTATCGGTATTGGGTACATACAGTACGTGTATGTCTCGGGGGACAATCTCCGACATCCGACCCCATATAGTATTTTGTCTATTTTGCCCTTACAAAGTATGTACGAGTAACCGTTCGGGTGGTAGATGTAAATAGAGCAATAACAAGGTGATTCAAAAAGAAACAAGCACTACATACCAATACCTGATGCAAGAGCTTGTCCGTAGCGTTTGGGGCAGGGTGGTGAGCTTACCAGAGTCTTGAAAAATCTTGATAGCTGATGCCCATCTATTCGGACGATCATCACTCTAGAGTCCACGGCGCATTGCCAAGAGACGCCAGTCTTTACCATCGTGCGCGTCCATGTCTCAAGAAAGGATGGGCAGTTCCCATTTGCTGCATGTATATCCTGCTTTGTCCGAGTCTTGGTGGAAATGAGACTGTTGGATTCAAGGCGACAAACTTGGTGTGACCAGCTACAAGTTGCTGCAGCTAAAGAGGCTCACCAGCCACTATCAGTGTGCATAAATTGGCGTGATTTGTTGACAGAGGCTAATAGCAGCAGCCAGCTGTACTCGTAGGAGTAGATCGGCCCCCAGGCAATCGGAGCCTAGGCAATGATCGGTTGTCGGCCATGCAAATATTGGATGGCGTGCCCCGGGGCTCCATCTGCGAGCAAAGGAGACTGAGCACATGTTGCAACCTTCCAAAATGTACGGCTTCCCACTCCGTATGCTTTTAGCATGCGGAATGTTGTGTGTAGCACCGCTGGATATCTCGTGAGAATCATTGCAGTTGCCCAGTCCCAACAAGGATCCTCGGCAAATGTCCGCTGCTCCGTCTCGATAGCGTGCAGTTGGACCATTTCTGTAGTCCACAGCTGTTGCTCGTGTCTGGCAAGGCCACCCAAGCCACATGGCAGGGACAAACCGTTTCGAAGCATTGGCCAAGACTCCGCGCTGAACACCTGAACGTCTCTGGAGTTGGCGACAATTTCCTGAAGAAATCCTGTTGTCCTTGACGTGGCTAGCGTTATGTTCTGTTCAGGAGAGCCGGTTGTCGGATAACATAGCTTTGTCGGGGTTCAGTTCGATGGTTGCCTAGACCAGCAACAGCAGGGTACTTTTGCGTGAAAGCAGAACAAATGGTGGGTGTGGCGGTTAGAATCCGTCGACATGAGACGCGGCCATCCACGCCAGGTCGAATTGAGAAGCGATATCATGCATCACTGGTTCAATTCGGTGTTCGCCAGGATAAGCACTACCCCGAGTGGCAGCCTGTTGAGCCTGGACTGTATCACAGAGCATCTTGAACCTGCCAGCGGGGAGCGGACCACCTACCGCGTTGCTTCTTTCTCCCAAGCATTTGTCTTGTGGTCTTCCTGAATTAGCATCTTCCAGCCCAGAATTCACAGACGGTCCAGTCACACGGTGTGGTACAACGGGTAGACCAGTCTTGTGTATCGCCTTGGCTCAGCACGAAGGACCCTACCGACATACATATGTCGAGCCATTGTGGCAGTGTGGCAGGGTCTTGAAGTCGGCCGAGATATGCGGGTCAAGATGAGCAAAAGGTTCAAATGGGGGAAGTAGGTATAGGGAGGGACCAGTCCGAACTCCGGGATGGAGCATGCCGATCGTGATGTAACTTTGGTGCTTTTGTGGCTGACCAGCACCGCGACTCGGCAGCGCGTCGAGATTAACGATGTTGTCCTCCGACATCCGGCCCCTGCGCCTCGTCTCCTGTTCGTTGTGTTGCTCTGCTTCGTAGTTCTGGGGGGGGAAGAATACCGACAAGTGTGTGCAAGGGGTAGTCGGGGGCCTAGGGAGAGCGTATCGGGTCGATTGAATGATAGGTACAGGGCATTTTGGTCCTTCCAGGTGGTTTCTTGGTGTTGTCGCAGGTTCGAATTCCCCAAGCGGGTGACCGTTAGGCAAGACACGCCAAGCCGCAGGAAGCAGCCGAACCAAACCTCCACCCCCGACAAAGAGGCAAAGAGGGTTCACCTGGTAGATTATCGCCACACTGATTATGACTAGTATTATTGCATCCGTCAACTTTGATGCCCCCTTTTTTTTTCAGAAACAGCCGCATTCGGATGTCGGTGATGGTTTGTACACAGACGAAGTAGTATGGTCAGCCTGGAGTAACCTACCCTTGTCGCTTCGATGCTGTGATCATTGGTTTCTCATTTGTTCCTAGCCTGTGGATTGGCTAACTCTCTGCAGTCAGTTCCTCAATAACACCTCCACTCTTTCGAACTGTTTGCCCCTGTCATTCGTTCATGATTGATCCTGCAGAAATCTCTCGGAGGATTTGCCTGTCAGAGGACGATATCCTTGTCTTGGTTCACCTTGTGTGGCTGGACAGAGGATCGGTACAAAGGCATGGGAAGATTTGCCTTTGCAAGGGAATACACACAGCGAGGAAGGGTCGTATAGAGGGCACGAGCTCGCATAGAGGGCACGAGCTTGAGGCTGAGCTGCCATGCTGGTCGCGGTGCGCGTTTCCGCAGCTAAATCTGATCGTCGCACTAGAGATTTGTTCAAAACTCTGTGCCTCGTGTTGAATCCTTTTGCGGTGTCCGAGCACAGTCCTCAATCCTCAGTTCGCCAGTGGGTTTTCCTCTCAGATCGGCGTCAGCATCGACGTCTCCAAATTGAAGGACCCCTCCTGGAAGGGCGGTTGGCGAAGTCACGACCCGTATTCTGAGTTAGTCCTGAACAGCCGATTCACGGTCTAACACAGTATAGTTGCCATGGATGGGGCCGAGCACGTTCAAAAGTGGATCTGCGCGACACAGGAAATCTCGTAGTTTCTCCTTAGGATTGTTGCAATTCACATCGCGGCCCTAAAGTCAGCGTGCTGGTTCTCCTTTAGCATGGCTGTGGTTGCCCATTGACAGAGCCACCATTCCCCGTCAGGTCGCGCGTCGAGGGAAAAAAAGATAAGTGTTTGCTCCAGCCCCTCCTGAATCGACTTCATCAACCCTTTCCTTCTCTCCTTACCTTGGTTGACTTGTCGCTTCGTTGCGTTCTGGACTGCTGCCTTCTGTCAAACTCCAGTGACCTCACATCCCCTTGCACTGTCTTGCTTCAGGGACCTTTCACCTTCTCCCCCAACAGCATCGACATCGCCCACCTGAACCTCCTCGACATACACCATGGGTCAGACAGCATCTCAGCCCGAGAGCGGCAAGTCCCTCAAAGTCATCGGCGCCGGTCTCTCCAGAACAGGAACCACATCATTCGGAGCAGCCTGTTCCTACCTCCTCGATGGCCCCTGTTATCACGGCGGCACCCAGATGTTAAACTCACCGGAGGCTCACATTAAACGTTGGATTGAAATCATTAAACATACCCCTGTCAAGAGCGAAGCAGACCGCAAGGCCTTGAACGAGGGTGTCAAGGAGATGCTGGATGGATATGTTGCTTGTACCGACCTGCCCTCCAATGCCTTTGTCGAGGAACTCATGGAGATCTACCCCGACGCCAAAGTCATCTGCACCGTGCGGGATCCCGATAAGTGGTGGAACAGCTTGGCCCCGATCGTGGAGAAGGGTAACTTGACTGTCTTGTCCTGGATCTTGGCTCCCCTTCCCACCCTGCGGTGGTTCCGAACATACCACGACGCCCTCGATGACGGCCGTGTCGGTGAGCTGTACTTCCGCCCCGGCGAACCCAAGAGACCGACCAGAGCCATGTGGGATCGACATATCGAGCATCTGAAGAAGGTCGTCCCCAAGGAGAGACTGTTTTTCTATGACGTCCGCGACGGTTGGGAGCCACTGTGCGCCATCCTCGGAGTTCCTGTCCCCAAGGACGTTCCGTTCCCCAAGCTCAACGATGCTCAAGCCATGGAGAGCTTCATGAAGAAGAGCGCTCAGCGGGGGATGATGGTGTGGGCTGGTCTTTTCGTATCCGCCGGTGTCGCCGCCTTTGCGGGTGCGAGATATGCCCAACTGATTTAAGAGTTGAGGTTTTCAGCGGAGGGCTCCATGTATTCATATGCGACGATGCTGCTGCTGCTGCCGTTTCACCCATGCTAGGGCGAAAGACATGCCCACGCAGTCGAATGAAAGGGTGCACAAATGGTCCGGTCCATTCATTTTCGAGATGCACACACTTTGAGCTTTGCGTTACTGGGCGTCATGAGGAAGGAATTAAAACGGCGGAATGATTTGGCGTGTTTTGACAACGGTTTTGTCCACGAATATTCGGGGTTGCAGTGGGATGATTGAACATCCTAGATTGGTGCCATATAGAAGGGATCCTTTGGGATTCAATGACTGGGACCGGAATGCTTTGTTTGCGGCAAGGTCTGGAGCTGGTATGGTACATCTCTTGTAATGCAATGCCAAGTTGAGGAAAATGATCCATCTTCCAAATGTGTTGGCTGTGGTTGTGGTCAGAGAGTCGCCCATGGCACCATACGATGTGTCTGTTCAGGTGCTCAGCCTTATTGCTCGCTCTGGCCCTAAAGCTGAGCAACCCCGGACAAGTAAGTGATCGGCCCTCGAGAATAATCGCAGTAAACCGAAAAACTCACGACAAAGTTTCAAGTCCTCGAACATTTAAACAAAAACAAAAAAACCAAGGAGGAAAAAAGCTTTTCTTTCGAGGATTTAATATTATGGACGCCAATAATCCCATAAATTAAAAGGAATGCCGCTGTTTGTCAGCTTTTTGAATCCTCAATCCCTCGATTGCGCGGGCATCCCTTTTTATGGCGCAATAACGTGCCAAGGGGGCGACGAGGTGACGGGAGGATCATCAGGCTGCGCTACTCAACCATCAGCAATCGAATGAGAGAAGTTGGAGGGAGAAATGCCGGGCGTCTCTTACTAATATATAGCTTTTTTCCTTGTGGTATATTGTGCAAATTACTCCCTTCCCAACTCCTTGCCAACGAGAAGCCAGAGGGTTGATGAAACCGCCTTCTCATCCGAAGATGCCAGTCAAGTCACATTGGCTGTTTCCACATTCGTGTGCTATTGCTGTGATGGTACGACGACGATGAGGCTGGCCCTCAGGACAGATTATCAACTCGGAGCAAGCAACTTCCACATTCGTTCCAGCCATGCGGGCATGCATCAGGCTGAGCCCCCGTGGCTGCCTCTCCTGGGCGTTGTCGAGGCAAGTTTTGTGAGAGTGAGAGTCCTTTCCTACGCCTCATGGGGACTTTTCAGGTACAATCCAGCCAGCCATTAATAACGGGTGGGTTTTCCATGCCAGTTATGTAGATGGCTTACCTTATCCACTATCACCAACACTAGTTGTGTAACAAATATCGGACAATGTATCGCCGTTTTGGTGGGGAAAAAGGCACAAGCCATACATCCACAGACATACCTACAAGAGATAAATACAAGGACTGATGTGAGCACAGAGTGTTGTTCAGACACGACGTGCTTGGCCATTCTCATCTGACATGGTGAATGGTAAAGACATTGACTTCTCATTGATATCGGAGGGTGGGAGGAAGTCATTTCACAGTATTCAGGCCCCTCAGCCTAAGCCCTAACTGCGACTGAGCCATGGTCCAGCCTTATCCCGCCACCCATGCCCATGTCGAGGGCATATCAGAGGGCAGACACAATCTACGACGCTCGATAGAGACCACATCTTTGTGAAGCATCAGCTACTTGAGACTTAGCTCAAATGTCGAATATGACTGGTGGGAAGCAGGCCTAGTCCTGCTGAAATGACTGTGATCAGAGCTCTGTGCTGTACGGTGTGGCATATGTAAAATGAAGTGCCTCTGACTCTTTAGGGAGTGTTGTAGTACGAGGAACTTGGTACTTGAGACAAGATACATTGGTGGAAATTAGTACTGGTGATAAAAGGCAGAGAAGCGCAGCTCACATGGCCACATGACCTTGTCCCTGCTCCACGTGATGCACCCACTAAGCCTCAATCGGGATCATGCGTCCGTCCCTTCAACTCGACCCTGTGATGCTTGCACCTCTAGTGGATGAAGTCACTCTCACCCACGCAACGGGACAACGTCGAGGTTGATTGCTTTATGGCTTCACCACGCCTAATCCCGCAGTCCTGAGTCTGACCCTCTAGACCGACACCGTTCTATCATCATGACTCGAGAAGAACCACTCCTCGCTCGGCCTGCCTCACCCAACTCGTCGACCCACGGTATCGAAGAGGAAGACGCCCTCCTCACAGGCCAACCGACCAACCGATCCCCGGCCAAAAAGTATAGAAAATGGAGGGAAATCGGTCTCTTCGTCTGGGCCCTCCTTGCAACCGTGTCCGTCATCATTCTCGGCGTCATATATCAGCATGAATCCACGGTTGGCCGAGCTCGACCTCGGACGGGAGGTTGGGGTCCAGATGGGAAGCCATCTGGCAAGAGAAATATGATATTTATGGTCTCGGATGGCATGGGCCCAACCTCGCTGTCAATGACGCGGAGCTTTAGACAATACACGACCGGGCGGCCCATAGATGACGTTCTGATTCTTGACCGACATCACATCGGCTCCTCGAGGACGCGGAGCACCAGCAGCCTGGTTACCGACTCTGCCGCTGGCGCCACGGCCTTCTCATGCGGATTCAAGAGCTACAATGGTGCAATTTCGGTACTACCAGATCACACTCCCTGCGGAACAGTCCTGGAGGCTGCCAAAAGAGCGGGATACATGACTGGACTGGTTGTGACTACGAGGATCACCGATGCCACTCCCGCCTGCTTTGCCTCCCATGCGAATCGAAGGGAATACGAAGATCTCATCGCCGAACAAATGATAGGTCACTATCCTCTGGGTCGCGTCGTGGATCTGATGATCGGTGGTGGACGATGTCATTTCCTGCCCAACACAACTGAGGGTTCGTGCCGGGCCGATGGCAAGGATATCGTGGCCATGGCCAAGGACAAGTTTGGTTTCACCTACGTTGACAACAAGAAAGACTTTGACAACCTGAGCGCCGCCGACTTGCAGTTGCCGTTGCTTGCCTTGATTGCCGATGGAGACGTCCCATATGAAATCGACAGAGTGCATGTGTCGGACGTTTACCCAAGCGAAGTCGAAATGGCCCGACTGGCACTCAAAGCCTTGTCGGCAGCGACCAAGGACTCCGACAAGGGGTTTTTCCTCATGATTGAAGGGTCAAGAATCGACCACGCAGGACATTTCAACGACCCAGGTGCCCAGGTGCGCGAGGTCTTGGCCCACGATGAGTCGTTCGGCGCTGTTCTCGACTTTCTCGAAGACGACGAGACCGAGGGCGTTCTTGTGTCCACATCCGACCATGAGACTGGTGGTCTCGCTGCAGCACGCCAGTTGCACGAGACATATCCATCGTACCTGTGGTTCCCCGAAGTCCTGGCCAACGCAACACATTCCACCGAATATCTCGCACGCAAGTGGAGCGAGTACATCTCGGAAAGTGCAGATGCTTCGCGTACAGACAAGGGTACTAAACTCCGCGATTTGGTCAGCTCCAACCTGGGCATATCAGACCTCTCACAGGGCGAGATTGACGCTATTATCGACGCTTCTCCGATCTGGCCTCCTTTGTACCACTTTTCTGACATCATCTCTCGCCGGGCACAGATTGGATGGTCTACGCATGGCCATTCCGCGGCGGACGTGAATATCTACGCCTCACACCCAAGCCACGCTCCAGGGTTGGTGGGCAACCATGAGAACATCGAAGTGGGCGAGTTTATTGCCGAGTATCTGGACCTGGATCTGGGCGTGATTACGGAAGAGCTGAAAAGCAAAAAGGTCAAGACCTCAGTGAAGGGAGAGGTCGAGGGGGACTGGGGAGAGTGGATGGGACCGCCTGGTCTGCCCGTCAACGAGGACGGAAGTTTGGTGGTACTAGATGCATACCATGGTGATTTCAAGCATCGGAAGCGCGAGGCGGAGGGAATCGCCGATTGTGGGTGTGGCATGAAGCACTAATAGAGAGTGCGGTTCTTGGTATAGCATCCGGCGTTGGAGGAATTGCAAAGCGAAGAATGAGCTAGTCTATTCCACCTTGCAGAACCACGGGGCGACGGCGACGGCGTTGGGGAGGGCATTGTTGTTAGATACTACGATGGGGTGATGAGCTACAGTAGATTGATATACCAGAAATGGACTGTTTCGAAGCGCTGCAGACAGATGGACAAACAGACAGCCTGTACGTTGGCCCTTTTTTTTCTGATTTATCTAAGCCTGTATATTCTCGACCGGCATCGGGGAGAGGGCGGATGCTATTATTCCTTGGATGTTACTTTGTTAGTCTTTGGACCAATGCAGGTACCGAGGACCGAGTTCAAGGATATCAAAAGTCAGCACCCTTGCGAGAGGAGAAGGATGCCGAAGGAGGGAGGAGGGGAGGAAGGGTATGATGAAACTTTGTCTTGGCCATGCCTTGCTAAATACCTGGAGACCTATGTACATACTCAGAATATTAGGTAGTATATATACATACTCATACTAATAATCTGTGTCTTGTGCCTTGTGCCTCATGTCGTGATGGTAATACACGTAGTTAGGTACCTCGTACAGTTATAGTGGTTCGCCAGTGGTAGCAGTGGTGGCAGTAGCAGTAGCAGTAGTAGTAGCAGTGACGCGGTCTCCCTCCCCCATCTTACTGTCACTCTCACTCTCACCCTCCCCGCCATCTCTATCTCCATCTTTTCGTGCGTATGATAATCCGCATCATATCAAATCATATCGACGATACCCACGCAAGATGTAGATCCGAGCAAGAAACGCATATTTCGTATTCGAGTTGTGCGAGATCGAAACGCAGCATCCACCCACAATCCACCGCGGGGAACCCCAGCCACGCCCAGGCGCCCAGCCAGGGATCCCCAGGGAAGCCAGGGGGACGCCCAGGAACGCCTATGAGTTTATTTTCTCGTCCCTCGTACCTCCCTCGTACTCTCCCTACATACGGAATACATATGTACATACCTACCCACTGCGAGGTTGCTGTGAAAACCACACTACCACACTACTACACCACCATGCCACGCTACGCTACCTACGCTTCTCACACATGCATACACATAAAAGTACAGAAGTACAAAAGTACAGATTATATCGAACACTTTACCCACCCCGCCCGAAAAAGGTTCCTGCAAAAGTGTGTATAGATACCCCATCCTGATCCTACACCGTGTACCTTGCTCGTGTGCATGGGGTTATCATGAGTATTTTACCTCCACCCGCCTCCCACCCCTCCCCCCCCCCCTCGGGGGCCACAAAAAGAAGTATGTTATGGACGACTGCTCAATTGCTTGATTAATTGACTGATTCACTGCTCGACTAAGAGATGAGGTGATGCGATGCGATGTGATGTGATCAATTCATTGGCATTCCTTGTGGGGAGACCTCTATACCCATGTTCTGGTTCTTGTTCTGTTGTTTCTATCACCCACCAAACCAAAAAAACAAAACGCTAAATGCTGGCAAAAGACGTATGTACGAATAAAAAAAAAGGACCAAGTTCTGTGAGTATGGCAGCCCCGAGGACCCGGGCGGCAGATGATTTCCATTACCTATTTTCTCCAGGGTTGATTTCAGATAAAAAACAAAGAGCTGCTAATGCGACATGATTGCTCTTCCCAGTAACAGTATGAGATGCGTTTCCCATTCCTCGTTCCTGTCGTTTCACACCACTCTATTCCTCCACTTCTATCTCTCCTCCTTGCCATCGTCACTTAGTTCCTCGCCAGGCGGGCGGTGCCAGAGGGAGGAGGGCAGGTGCCGCCAATGTCGGCAACCCAGGCAGCAGAGTTGAACTCGGTGTGGATCTCGGCGAGTTGCCAGCCAGTGGGGCCAACGGTCGCATCAGATCCCTTCTGCACAGCCTTCAAGATTGTGATACCCTGCGATGGGTAGGTCTGTTGGCCAACGGCGCCGATCCATCGGAGAACGATGTAGCCGTCACAGGTCACGACATCAGTGCCGAGGAGAGTGAATCCGATGGCGGGCTGAGCGCCTTGACCGGCAATGTAGGCCTGGGCGCTGGGGAAGGTCGGGCCGCCGAGGGGAATGCCTGCGATGTAGTTGATCGAGTCCGAGGTATCAACAAGCTCAGGGGCGAGCAGGTTGGTGGCCACGTTGACGTCAAAGTTGGTGAGGGTCGAGATCCATTGCGTCTCAATGTCGATGGCAATGCTATAGGGAATGCACGAGTCGCTGTCTCCGTACCCACGGGCGTTGAGAGCTGGGGCGGCAGAGGCCAGAGCGGCCAAGCTGACTGGAGCGATGATGCTGGAGAAACGCATGGTGTCTGCTGGGGGAAATGAAAGGATTCTTTAGGGTGATTGGATTAATGCGGGTTTGGTGGTGCGATGCTGAGCGATAGTATTATATAGCTTTTTAGGACAACGAGTGACCTGTTCTGACTTGCAAAAAATGAAAGTGATTGTTCTGATGTGAGCTGAATTGATGATCCGAGAGGAAAGATTTCACCTCTCAGGGTGGGAGGCAAGTTCTCTTTAATGCAACAGCGTTGCAGGCCAAACCTGTAACTGCTCCGTTCAGTAATAGGTTGGCTGCCTTAACCTGCCTTCTGCTTTTTTTTGGGGCCTTCGATCATGTGGGATTAGGAATGCGATAGGAATAGAAGTGGCCAGGTGAACTAGGCTCAGTCGCTCCGCCCACTTGACTGGTCGACTTCCTCCACGCCCATGTTAGCAGCTTGGAACGGCCGCCGCTTCGTTCGGCGCACGTTTAGCTTGGTCCAGGTCCTTGCCTTGACTTCATCCTTGTCAGTCATCCTGCGCCCAACACTGACTTGATCGGAGAGTCGGGAACCACCTTTGGACCAGATGCAGGAACAAACTGGATCACCGGTCTGAGGTGAGCATCCAATTGGGCATCGCAGTCTGTCAGCTCAGGCGAACATTAAACCGGATGAGGACAAGATGCAAAGGCCCTGAAGGATTTTTGCCGACCATGGGAAGGAGAAAGGACGAGAGGCTGCTGATGGCGGAGGCGCAGAGACTTCGAAGAGTGATCCCTAGGCCCATTCGAGCTACCACGCCGCCCAGCCCAGCCCACGCCTCAGCAACTTGTTACTATCCTCGGATACTAGTCCCTTGGTGTTGGTGGTATGATTGGCCAACCCCGCCTCTTTTTTCTGCTCGTTGGTGACCCAGAACCGATTACCTGTCAACATGGCCCACTGGTGCCCTGGTGTCCACCTGCCTAGCCCATCGACCGACTCTTCTGCACCTTGGCTTCATGCTGTAAAAAGCTTAGTTGAACCCGTTGTTGAGCGAATCATGGTGAGGCCGAACCTCGTGTCAAAACGCACGTCAGCCCCGATAGCGGCTCCGTTTGTAGGAAGAGGCGCACTAAGGCGTGGACCGCCATTGGGTGTGGTGGGTGTAGAGGGCTTAGAGGATGTTGGTGTGTCGTCCTGGTTGGCGGACTTGAGGGTTGGCTGGCGGAGTCGAAGCCCTGAGGCTCGCCACCCTGCCGTGCCTGGTCCAGGTACCCGTGAGTTGTGAGTTCTCTGATACATCATCCAGGGCAATGTTTGCCCTGACCTTACCAGTTGGAAGAACCCTGGAATATGGGGTTTGATGATGTCGATTGTAATCTCGCCTAGAAAAAGTGGAGGGAAGGGAGACATATCCCCCTCCAAACATGTCCAGGAGATTGTCAGGCACCAGTCATGGTGGGACGAAAAAGATCTACTCGCACAGGGACGGGAAGCACAAGATCCGGAGGGAAAAAGATTTGCAGAAAGGGTGAACCTGCAGGACCTGTGATGTGACACGGACGAGCCTCATGCACCGGAGTTTCGACAAAGTCGACCGACTAATTGACTGAGTGAGTGAGTAACTTGGACTCTCCACACAATTCCATATACAGTCAACACCCGTCAATCAGCTTTGTCACTACCGAGCAACCATCACGAACTGCCACCACTACGAGGTACTACTTACCAACACGGTGTAGTTGAGTCTGCAAGCAACAACCACCGACATCATCATCACATCCGACTCAAAGCTCGACTCGACCTCCTCCGCACACCTAGTCCTAGTTCGTCGTCTCTACCTGGCCCCGCGTCCATCTCTACCTACTTGGTACAGACGACCGAGTAACCTAGACAGGCTGTTGCTCCCGCCTTCGATCCCCGTTTGACCCAGCCGATCGTGGAATTCGATGTCATTGCTATCACGCGGCGTTGCAACCTCGTCTCTCCATTGCGGTTCTACAAGCCGAAAAATCAAGGACAAAAGCTGGATGCCGCCAAAACGGAGCTCACTTCTGAGGCTAATGCAGGCCATCTCATGGCCCCTCTACAGCTGAAGACCTTTTCCGCATGTTCCGTCCTTCGACACCTTCCCATTCCAGTGCGGATGCAGCTCCACTGACAAAAACTTATGCCTATCTGCGTGCTTCTAGACATACTTTGAGAGGCCCCGTGAGGAGGAACTCGCCGGCCACGGCCACTGCTACCGAGGGAGGACATACAAGTACAATAATACATCGACTGACGAGCTTCCGCTCGGCGCTAAGCTGACGACTGGGGAATATAACAGAGCCGAGCCTAAAAATGGTGGCGCGAGAGCCAAAGCCTGTGGGCGGTAGACACATCACACTCGCAGGCTGCCTTGATCGACATCTCTTTTCGTGTGAAGCTCCGCGCTCAGTCAACCCTGATACAACTAACGATTGGGAGTGTGTGGCTGCGACTGTTCGCTCTCTTCTCCTGGTGTAATCAGTCGAACGCTCTTTTTCGAATTGATGTATGCTGACGTCCGTCCTCGACTACTGCCTCTTCTACCGGGCAAAGTCCGTTCGTCGCCGCTCTGAGTCGCCCGCTCCCCAGCCAAGCTGTTGCGGAGTGCCACTCGTGCCTTATCGACCGCAGGGCTAGGCGTCGCTCTCAGCAGATCTCGCTTGGTTGAGCCGCCTGTGCCAGTCCCAGCTTTGGGGCCTCGAATCAGTTTGGCTTCATCCTCCCGTCTGACCTGCTGCTGCATGCGCTGTTCTCGTGTCAGCCCTGGACCGCAATCGCAACCGCAGCCTGATGTTGGACATCTCCCTTCACTGAAAGGTTGACTGAACCACTCCATTAGACAGTGGACATGTCCTGAATGTCCACATGCCTGGCAGAACATCCACATGTTTGCATTATGGCCCCAATACTGCGACTGGGCTCCCAGATCCAGACCGGTATGCTTCTCCACCATATCTCTGAGCGATTGGCAGATCGGGCAAACCGATCGAACTTGCCGACACCGTTCACACGATCCCTTCTCTCCCGTCAGCGGCCCTTGGCAGTTACTACAGACAATGGACAGAGTCATTGAATCCCCATTGCCAAGACTGCCACCAGCCTGCTTACTGCCTGACGGTGACCGATAGACTCCTGGGTAATCAAACTCGACACACATTTTTCTCAGCAGTGCTGCCGATTCAAACAGACCCATCTGCCTTAGAAATGAAATGTGGCCCTCGAAGATGGCCTCGATTATCCGGTGTCCAAGGTGCGGCGTCATCAACCGATCGGCGAGGTTGTCTCCGATCTCATCTTGCGCTCGCCTCAATCTGCGAAAGTTTGCATGGAAAAAGTATGGGTGAACATGCATCAGCAGATGAGCCGCAAATTGCGCCTGGCCGATCCCGTTTTCCATATCGAAGAATATGCATTGGCATATCAACGGAAGCGATGACCACGCAAACGGTAATTTGGGCTCATACTTAGATAGGTCAATGGGCCGAAAATCTTGGTATAGGTACGTCTCATGGTCCAACTCTTCCATGGAGAGGCGGCTAAACGACCCGTTCCCCTGGTGTTGGTTGTCATTACCGGTCGTCTGGATTTTCGCCTCGCCTCGGATAGGATTCGACGTGTGTATCCGTGGCTTGGTCATTGAGACGCCCTCTTCAAAGAGAAAAATATCTGGCGACGACGATGCAGCCGTGTCCACATGCGAGGGTGGCATAGATTCATGTTGTGGAATCGGATGCCATATGCCTTCATCTTTCAGAGGTGATGTGGAGGGCTCGACTTGTGCATCATTGCCAAAGCTCATGTCAAGCGGGGTTTCGACAGCAGACACCCCAATATCGTTGTCGTCCGGCGTGGTGGGCCTCCCTTGTTTGGGACTCAGCCTCCTGCCATCGTGGTCATCCGAACACGATAGGTCGTAGTCATCGTCCATGCTAGAGACGGCTTCCTTCGCCGACAGTGTCGTAGATGTCCTCGCCCCTGAACGAGGAGAGCCAAAGGACTGTTCAATTGACCTGGATCGATGCGAACTGTCCGTTGATACCGAAAACATCGGGAAACTCTCATCCGAGTCATGCCTACTTTGCGAGGCCACGTCTTTGGCTGATTCGGCCAAGGAGAATATGGGGCGAGCTTGGATGCGGTAATCGCGTAGTGCTGCTCGACGATCTTCTTGGCTCCAACTCTGCGTCGTCTTCTGCTCGATGAGAAACTCGGATCGTGGCCTCTTCACTGGTGAGACCGGCGAACCGGTTTGTGTTGGAAATTTCTTGGATGCTTCAGCGGATCTGAGGAGCTCGGGGGAAGCAGCATCTACGCCCATTGTGTGATTGGGAGAACCCATCAGAGCTCGAGCAGCTGCAGCTGCCGTAGAGTGCGAACTCAGGACCGAGGGAGGCAATGGTGCAATGTTGTCCAGCCCTTCTTCAGTGATCGGTATGGGCCGTCTCTTCAAGCTCGGCGGAGGTGAGTTTGGTAACGGTTTGGCCAACGGCGTCGTCATGTTCGACGTGCTGTCCGTCTCGGAGACCTGATGCGGCCGGTCGCCTGCACTGACACCCTTGAACAAACTACTGATGAGCTTCTGACCCTTGCTATCCAACTTCGGGTTAAAGCCCCTGGCAGGAAGTCCAGCCAGCGGAGAGAGACCAGGCCGGTGTCCTCCTGCTCGAAAATTTTCCAAAGTCTCACGTCTTCTCGCAGCATCGGCTCGACGGCTGGCACGATTCCCGTCCGCCCAATCCTTGATTTCTGGAACAATGACCGCTCCCAGAATGCGCCAAGATTGAGCCATACGGTGCATGGACACTGCGTCACAAGCAGCTGCGTTCTGGTCGAATGCGTTTTGCAGACGGCTGAGTATTGTGTCTGGAGACAACTTGTTATCATCGGCTGTTGCAGGAACTGCATAGTGAGAAGCCAGGTATTCAACCACTTGCGGCTCGGCTGCGACGCCAGGAATATAGCCACTCGCACCCACCTGGTTGTTGTTAAACAGGTCTGGACGGTTGAAGATAGCGGCATCTAGTGGGAGCACCGACGGTTTATCCTCCGCTGACGACGGACTGTCTCCATGAAATTTGGTAGATCTCGAAGGCACGTTTACACCTTCGCGACGACGGATACTTGTCCCCACTGTTGATTCGAGTCCTCCCTCATCATCGGTAAGACTTCGGCTCGTCGGGCCATCGTCACCGCTGCTCAGTTTATCTGGCGGCACATTCAAGAAGCCATCTGCTGCATTTTCCAAGAAAGACACTCGCGGGACCTCTCTTGCCTCAGAAAATGTGTAATATTCTCCATCTGGGAGGAACGTGGAGGTACATGAAGCAATTTGATTATGGAAGGGCGATGTGTGTTTGATGTCCCACTGCGTAAAAATGCCCTCATCACCCGCCGTCCATAGCAGATCCTCATCCGCCCATAGGAGATCATTAGGAGGCATGTTGTATCTGTCGAGTTCGCGAAACGGCAGATGTGGGCGCCGGAGATCCCAGATGTGCAGCCGAGGATCGTCGTGATAGTATGAAACGGCGACTTGAGTGCTTTGCCAAAAGGTTGATTCGCCGGTTTCCGGCGCATTGCAGGCCGGCTTCCACCTGATATTCCTGATAGCGTGTGGCGCTTTGAGCTGAAAAACAGGCTTCTGGCGCTTTTTTTCGCTCTGAAAATCCCACACTCTGATGTACTTGTCGAACCCACCTGATACAAGGTGTCGGCCATCAGGGTGATAGTCAATGGAGTAACAGGCTTTTTCATGTGCATTAATGCTCAGCTTCGGCGAGATGGGTACGCGAGCATCCCATTTCTGAACGACGCCCCCGTCCGCGCAGATTGCGAAATCAAACGGGTCAAACGGAGACCATCGGACGTCTCGGACAGCACTGCGCACCTCGAACCTGATGCGGGACTTGTCACGCTGAGGCTGTCGCAAGTCCCAAAGTCGGACCGACTTGTCTTGGCTGGCCGATAGCAAAAGATAGCCGGCATGAGGATCAAAGTCTAACTTGTTGATCTGTCCGGTATGCTCATGGAGCCACGCCAACTCGGTCTTTGGGCTTGGGGCATTGAGGTCGTACAGCGCAATGCGACCATTCGTAGCTGCGGTCGCTATAATGTGCTCCCAGTGCCCTATCGACCATTTGACGTCTCTTGCCGGAAGATATTCCCTCCGCTTGTCGGCTCTATCCAACTGCGAAGAGGAGTGGGCGGCAGCGTAAGAGCTAATGGACGCCCGAATGTTCAGGTCTTCGGTGACCTTGCCATCGTGGACACGCACTGTTTTCAGAATCTCTTTCCCGGCCAAGACGGCATGCGTCTTCCGTCTATTGATATCGAGGGCGGCAATGGGGATGCCTGTTCGATGCGTGGCCGTCCGGGAGGAATGCGAGCTGCTGGTTGTAGTCAGTCAATACGTCGACGACAACAACAGCGATGAAGCAAGCAGTCACTCATGCCTGTAGGTGTGTATGCCAGTGATTCGGCGCAGACCATCGTCATGGTCGCCCTGCACTGGGAGTCCATGCGACTTGGAACCACTGTGCTTGCCCCAGGGAGCGATAATTCTCTGCAATTGGCCCAGACGGCCTGGCGGTAATGGAGGAGCCGGTGGAGGGGAAAGAAGATTTTGCGACTCGGAGGAAGCAGGATCAGACATGCTCTTCTGTTGACTCAACGATATCCGCGGATGTCCCGAATATCGATGACGAGAGGGCTGCTGACGACAAAGGACGGGTCAGGCTCATGGCTGGCGGGTGCAGCCATCATTGGAGCGGATAACGAGCGCGAAAAGAACCTGCGGTGCTGCAAGGTGGCTGCAGGATGAGAAAGCGACGGCAGAGTTGCAGCAAAGCGAGGGCAACCAAGAGGCATTGAGAGAATTGTAAGAACTGCTAAACATGGGGTGGTCGGGAGCGAGTGGGTGCAAGGCTGGAAGTGGAGTTTCCCATCGCAGAGCCTCAATTGGCTGGGCGGAAATGCTCTCTTTACGCAAGCTTAGCCTGACCTAGGGGGGGTGGCTCTTGGAGTTTTCGGGGAAGCAAGCTTGTAGTTAAGTGTTGCTGCAGGCCACCTACCTAGCCACATAGCCTATTAACATGGGTTGCATGGTGCCCAGCCAGCTAGGGCCAATGCCTAAGTTGTTACTTCCCGGGGGGGAAGGGCAGGCACAGTACCTAGGAGGTACCTACATACATACCTTCTCCCTAGATGAACAGATTACCGAGTACTTGTAGGTCCTCTGGTTCCTGGGAATCATTGACTACTTAGGTAGGTAGTACAAATAGGTATGTGTTGTACCTCCAGGCATGCCTACAGCACAAAATGATGCCGGATAAATGATGCATCTTAAGGTGTCTTGGGCCCCGTAACTTCCTCCTTTATTCTCCCATTGGGACATGGTATAGGTATCCATTATAGCTGTCATGATTAGCTGCCCTACGTTAGGGAGCTTCTGAACAGGCCCCTCCAATACGGTTAAGACAAGTGCTTCCCCTTTCTCCTATAACCATTCTGTTGGTACAGAAGTCGAAAGCTAAAGCTCCTTGCTGGTGCTTGTACATGGGCATTTCCCACTCGGCCACAGACCGAGGCCCCTGCCGGAATGGAACCTCCCTAGGCGTGCTAGCTTAGCTACATGCCCACGACATCTGTGCTTCGTCGTAGGCGTGCCCCGGATTCCAGGGGCCTCGAGATCCGGACGAGTCGCCTGGACTTGGGCATGAAGATCCCGTCGCTGGTCTCTCGCCATTCGCGCGGCGAGAGGCTGCTAAGGTGCCAGTTGGCAGCGACTACTGTACCTACTAGATATTTCGACTTCGGATGCAGATTCTTGGATGCTCTGGCTGGCGGTGAGCGACTTTTGTTCTCATTTACTCCTCATCGTCCATTCTCCATCCACATCCCATATCCACCATCCACCATTCCTTGCATTTGCTCTCCTGCGGCGCACATTTCCATGCTTCGGATGTCCAGCAGAAGCCTCGACTGATGTCTGATTCAACCTCGTCCCAAATCTAATCCAGCTTTCCCTTTCATCATCCGATACCCTACCTTGGTAGTCGATCGAGCTACTACTGGTGGCTAGCGAGATCATCTACCTCACCCTCACTTCTCTCTCAGAGAGTTCCCCCCGTATCACCGGCCATGGATTTGTATATTTGCCTCAGCATCGTCCTTCGGGACCGCAGTCCTTCTCCTCTTCCTCCACTGCCAGACAATATCAACATTTGTCAATTCAACCAGTTGCGAACTGCCCCTCTGTGTCTTCCCGTCACTTCAAATCGGGCTGCTTCTTCTCGGGTCCTGCTTCATTGTCGACTTGGTCCGGGGTGACCTCTATTTGTTTTCTTGTCTCACCAGACTGAAGGATTTTTCACCTCCATCTTCTTCTCAAGATCGCACATTTGACATCTGACATTTGCAATCTTTCGCGTCCTTGAGGGACGTACCACGTACTTAACGCTAGACACGGGGACGTCTTGCGCAGGTCCAGTGACATATTTTAGCTGCCACCCACTACTCCCCTCTTCCGCCTTCCCCTCGAGCTCCTCCACCAACGACAGCGCCAGACTGCGGCCACCTAGAGCCTCAGTGCCTCCTTGGCCAGAAGACAAGTCCCCACCGTCACCGCTACTATTGACTCCAACGCCCATCCACCTGAGCCGTTTGTCGGGCCCCATCTTCAGCAGAAAAGGCACTCCAGGCTTGCCTACTTGTACTCAGCTCACGGGCCATTACGGGGACTATTACATCGGTCCAATCACGACTGCTGGTTGTCACGCGACAGGCGCAATTTGCAGAGCAAGAGGTGAACTTTGATGCGCCAGATCTATCACAAGCTGGCTTGAAAACCTTCCAGGCCCTTGCGAATTGCAAGCGGCCACCGAAGAGGGAAAAAGGACGACACGCTAAGACACCTACTACACACTACACACCACACCGTTCCCGCTATTGCACCAGACCAGACCACCAGACCACCAGACCACCAAAACCCCCCGCCCCAGCTTTGTCGCCTCCCAGATCGCTCCGCCTGGCTCGATCGCCACCAACAGGCCAACTCGAGAACTTACGTCGTCATTTTTCACCACGCTTCTCATCTACACTCTTGCAAACATCACTTGCCAAACGACGACAATCGCTAACTTTCCCTCCTCAACACCTTTTCCTTTCGTTGTTGTAATTGTTCCTTTCGTCCCTCGCTCACACCCTTTGACATCTGTTTTCTTTCTCCCAGCAAAACAACCCGCCGTCTCTCAAATCGCCTTCCGGTCCTCCAACCCCGTTTTCCGTCGACCGAGGCACCAGAAACAAGCGGACTCCTCTGGCACTTTTTGGTGGAGGCGACAGCGAGGCCCTCAGGAATCCAGCAGACCCTGTATCTGTTCACCTGACAGAGGGCAACCCCTAATATTTCAGTTTTTTAATTCTGGGAGGCTTTCTCGATTTTTGTTTTTTTGTTTCTTACGAACATCGTCGTCGCCGGTGAGGGGTTGATCGGGTGAACATGCCCGCAGAGCCAGATTTGGGTGCGATTCAAGCCTCTCTGCGGGTCTTGAACGTGACTAAAACGGCTTATCCTGCCATTCTACTCATCGTCTTTGTCGTCGCATTCGTCTATCATGGCATCAAGACCGCCCCTGATGACACAGGCAAGGTCAAAATTCATCCTATGCGAGGGCCTGGTGGGCGACCTCTCCCGATTCGAAGGAGATCCGCCAATCAAGTCAAGGAGGCCGCGGCAATCAAAGATCTGTCGCCTGCAGTCAAGACCGTTTTCAAGATCGGCCAGGCGGTTATTGTCTTGACCTTTTTGGGTAATGCAGCAATTCTGCTTTTCGAGACTTTGCTCAATCGAAAAGACGAATGGTGGCCCGGGAAGAACGCAGTGGTATGTTCGCGTCCGCTTAATACTCTCTCTCGCTCCGCAACTTACAACGTTAGATCTATGTTATTGCGTCAACATTCCTCTGGCTCGTTGTTTTCATCTCAATCTTAGATACGAAACCCTCCCCAAATTCCGCGCACTTCGTCACGTGGCTTTGCGCACTACCTCTAGAGGTCATCATCATCGCGGCTAGTCTCAGGATATATACCGCACCTCACTATGAACCTCGGGTGGGCAACCAGCAGGGAGGCAAGTATAGGGAGAAGATTACCGGATGGGAGTCGCTAGAAGTCGTGGTCAATCTTAGCCGACTTATTTTCCTCCTCGGCTTGTCAATGCTCTTCCTTGTCCTGAAGTTCAATTGGGGCAGACCCAAAGGGCTGGCTTCAGCCACCGAGGATGAGAGGAGACCTTTACTCGCCGCAGACGCTGAGGCTGGAGGACGACCAAATGGCCATGCTCGTCATGGCGATCCGCGAAACGCCCCATCATCAGAACCTAAGGAACAAGTTGACGCTTGGGCCAAGCCAACTGAGGTTCCAAATATCACCTGGTTTGCATATCTGAGGGGGTTCCTCTTGCTGATACCTTATCTTTGGCCCAAAAAGTCCTTCAAACTCCAACTTCTCGCCGGGTCCTGCTTCCTCATCATGATCAGCCAGCGAGTCATCAATGTTTTTGTCCCCGTCATGGTAGGCAAAATTACGGATGCCCTGTCCGGCGATGACGGCCGTGGAGTCCGGGCTCCTTGGTTGGATATCGCGTTGTACATTGTGTTCAGATGGCTTCAAGGCTCGCAGGGGATCCTCAGCGCAGCCAGATCGATTCTCTGGATTCCGGTGGAGCAATACTCTTACCGCGCCATTTCAACCGCCGCCTTCGAGCATGTGCATGGTCTCAGCGCAGAGTTTCACACCGGAAAGCGCACTGGCGAGTTGATTTCGGCCCTGAACAAGGGAAGTTCAATCAATTCATTCCTCGAAATGGTGACTTTCCAGGTTGGGCCGATGGTTTTTGATCTAGTGGTCGCGGTCGTGTACCTCACCATCAAGTTCGACGCCTACTTGGGCTTGGTTGTCGCCATTGTGACATTTCTCTACATATATGTCACCATACGTCTTGCGTCGTGGCGAGTCACTCTGCGTCGAAACTACGTCAATGCTCAAAGAGAGATGGAAGCAGTGAAGAACGATTCTCTACACTCTTGGGACACGGTGAAATACTTCAACGCGGAAGATTACGAATTCAACCGATATAGATCCTCGATCAAGCTCATGCAGAACTTTGAATACTGGGTGGATGTCACTCTGGCCTACATGAACACGGTGCAGGGGGCACTCTTTATGGTTGCCTTGCTGATCGCCAGTTTCATCGAAGCCTTCGAAGTTGCCCAAGGGGATCAGACCGTGGGCAACTTTGTGCTTCTGATAACCTACATGGCTCAGTTGCAGGGACCTCTGAACTTCTTCGGGACGTTCTACAGGTCGATTCAATCAAACCTCATCAACGCCGAGAGAATGCTGGAACTCTTCAAAGAACAACCGCATGTTCTTGACCGAGAAGGTGCCGAAAAGTTGGAAGAATGTGCGGGGGATATAATATTCGACAATGTCAGCTTCAGTTACGACAAGCGAAGACCTGCCCTTGACCGACTGACTTTCCATTGTCCGCCTGGATCGACCACTGCGCTTGTTGGCGAATCTGGTGGGGGCAAAAGTACAGTTATGAGGCTAATTTTCCGCTACTACAACCCAGACTCGGGCCATATCAAGGTTGACGGTAGAGATGTCCAAGACATCACTATTGACTCACTGCGAAAATTCATTGGGGTGGTGCCCCAGGATTGTAACATGTTCAATGAATCCATCATGTACAACCTCAGATATGCCAACCAAAACGCCACAGATGAGGAGATCTTCGAGGCCTGTAAGGCAGCCTCGATTCATGACCGCATCATGGAGTTTCCCAACGGTTACGAAACCAAAGTTGGTGAACGTGGCGTGCGTCTGTCTGGCGGAGAACGTCAACGCGTCGCCATAGCCCGAACAATACTCAAAAATCCCCGTATCACCATGCTTGACGAAGCCACTGCGGCCCTGGATACGGAGACGGAGGAGAAGATTCAAGAATCCTTCAACACGCTCGCGGAAGGACGGACGATGATTATCATTGCCCACCGACTGAGCACCATCGTAAACGCCAACCAGATTCTGGTACTTTCCCATGGAACCGTGGTCGAAAGTGGTACGCACGAAGAACTCATCGCTCTGGGCGGAAAATATGCAAGCATGTGGCGGAAGCAGTCAAGGGCGCAGAAGGCTGCCGCCGAAGCTGCCGAGCTAAGGACTCGGGCGAAGAAGGCATTGGAAGATGCGGAGGCCGACAGTGCCAGCGTCAGTGAAGAAGAAGTCGAGCAATCGAAGAAGCGCGACAAAGGTCAATGGACCAAGGGCCACAAGAGGGTTAACTTTAGTGAAAGCAGTCATCTGCGCGCGAACTGGACAGTGGATGAGCATGATCGAGACGGCGACGATCGATCAGACACGTCCCAGACGGGACATGGGGATACCGTGCACGGTCACTCGGGAAAGCCCCCAGGACATCCTTGAGATGAAACGATCTTATGCTTGAATTTACCACTTGACCTGTTGCGAGCTGGAACCGGTCAGCTCGACACCTGCCCAACCATGTGCGGCTATACATGATATTCGGGTCTTTGGGAGGGTGGTTCTATCTGCTTATTCTTTGTGGGTTGTTTTCGCAAACGAGTATTACACAGTTGTGATCGGACGACCAAAATAACGCCAGCCACGCGAGGGTTTCACAACGGACTGGGAGTTGGAGAGCGCGCTCTGACACGGTACAAAAGTCCTTTGCTACTCCCTTTTTTCCGTTTCTTTCTGTTCAGATATTTTAGGGGTGTCAAGATCTTCATCTCGCTCACGCAAGGAATATACGAAAAGAAGCCGGAGCCTCGTGGCCTTGAGGTGCATGCAGTGACAGGAAGGGGACGAGGGTCATGCGTGAGATCTGTCATCTCTTTCCCTCTGTGCGTGTGATCGAGAGAGTGAGGCAGCGAGAGTGAGAAAAACAGAGAGAGAATGTCGGTGCTTGTGCTTGTGCTTTTGTGGACTTTTGCATCGAACTCTCCACCTCAGCGATCGAAACACTGTACTCTACACTACACAGACCAGACAGATTGGACACATGAAAAGGCCATATAATAGATGATGAGAGTTTGTAATAGACAACTCTTGCTCTCCTGCTCCCCACCCACATCTTTTCCTCGGTAGACGGGTAGTAGTAAGTATCCTGAACTTCATCCCTGGTCCAGTAGACATGAGAGGGCGAGGACGACCAAAGTCAAAACCGGCGTTTCTTCTTCGCCCCATCCGTGGCTGCGATAGTGCGCTTGAGTTCCATCCGGCGTCGGCTCGCGGCTTCTTCGGGCGTTTCTTCTTCCTTCTTGTTCGTCTTTGGCTCGATCGCTGGCTTTGTGCGTGTTGAGCCTGGTGGGGGAGGTGGTGGTGAGTCGTTCTGGGGCTGGCGCTGGCGTCGGGTGGTAGCGAGGGAGGGGTTGCGGGTGCGGGATCGGGACGCAGCGGACGAGGATGGTGACGGGGAGCGAGATGCGGAGGGTGACTGCGTATTTGTTGCGTCTTCTTTACCCTGCGCTCGCGGGGACGGGGATGTAGTTGTGTCGCGTGCCCTTTTGCGGAGACCGCCCAGTCGACTGGGCTTCCTTTTCGCAGGGGACTCGGTGTGGGCGCTGTCTGGGGTATCCTTGCCCTTGGATGTCCCTGGCGATGGCGACGTCGCTTGTTTCTTTCCCACCCCTCCTCCTCCTCCTCCTCCCAGGCGGCCTAGACGACGTCGTTCATGTGCTGGGGTCGAGGGTTTCGCTTTGGTTGGAGGTGGAGATGAGGACGCGGTTGACGATGTGTCGTTTAGATCGTCGTTTTCCTCTTCTTCCTCTCCCCCTGCCTCGGGTGTCTTCGATCCTCGCGCGGCGAGACGTACATTGTGAGAAGGGGGCTCTTGCTCAGCAGCTCTTCCTGTAGAAGAGGTAGATGACCCCGGCCCTGCCGCTGGTGCTGGCGGTGAGGGTGAATCCGAAGCCTTTCTGCTTCGCAATGCGCCGATCTTGGACTTTTGCGTTGAGTGACTGCTCTTATTCCGTGGCGCAACGGGTGCTTGGGACCTTTCGTCGGCAGCATCATCCACTTCTGAAGCTGTCGCCGTGGATGTCGACGCCGTGGAGGCCCGACGACTTGAAGGTGACTTGTTCACGGAAGCGTCCACAGGGCTCGGTGAGCGCTTCGACGCGCCAAAGGCTTTTGTGGCATTTCGTCGACCTAGACCGCCGATTTTCGAGGGCTGTGCTCGTCTGGGGACTGGTTCATCGTCCTCGGTTCCCTCGTCCTCTGTGTTTTCACGTGTCGTCTTCTTAGGAACATCCTTGGACTTCAGGTGTGGTGGGGTCGCTTGACGCTGTAGACATGTCAGTCGTGGGAATCGTGGATACCTTACGTAGAGTCGAACATCTCACCTCGAATTCGTCGTCTGTGGATTCGTCGTTTATATCCGGCTCTTTTATTGCATCTTTTGCGGCCTTTGTTGATGGTGGCACAGACTGGTTCCTGCTTGCATCATCATTCTGATCTGGTTTCTCTGTGGAAGGCAGATCTTTCACCCAGCTTTCATGCTCGGTTTTACTGTGCGTGAAGCATTTCTCACAACCCCGGACGAGGTTGCTCAGCCCGGTACGATCAGCGCCCTCGTATCCCTCGTCGTTGGCGAACTGTCTCGTCCACGACTTCTCGTCGAAACTCGTCATTCCGGGGACATGCTTCTTTGCGTCCGCGATAGACACATGGCCACCCTTGCGGGACGCAAAGCCCGCGATTCCGGGGAAGACCAAGCTCAAGTCCACGGCAGAGTTACCAACCCTGTCGAGCAGGCGTGAGATGATGTGGTCCTTGTCCTTGATGATCCCGAGCAGGGAGTTGATTTTGGTTTGGGAGACGAAGACCTCGTGCAAGCTGGGCCGAAGGACGCGTTCTGCCAGCTCGGAAGCTCGCTGCGGCTCGAGGGTGAAGGTCCACTCAAGGGGCCGGAGTGGACGAGGCAGATCTGTCCTTGTCCGCAGCAGCAGCGTCTGCGAGTTTGCACGGCCGCCGCGAATCAGGGAGTTCGCGCCATCCCCGAGACTTTTGCGGATCTTGGAGAGCAGGACTCCGAACTGGTCCGATGAGACGGATGGGTCAATGCTCGTCTGCTGTCGGGCGGCTGCCGCAAGGATGTCATACTTGTCAAGCGAACACTCCCAGATAGAGATTAGGTCGGTGAGAAGGAGGGTGAATGACTGTTCTTCTGTAGAGAAGGAGTAGAACAGCTTGGGGCACTGTCGACGAGACGTCGTCTGTAGTTCTTGCCAGCCTTCACTGGTGGTATTGGGCATTGTGTCACATGAATCTGTTCACATGCTGCTCCCCAAAAGATCTTAAAGGCTGTCAGTGTCTGTGTAGCCTTTCCAACTTCAGCAGTTGACGTCGTTCGAGGTCGAAGCCATATTCAGGCTGAGGAAAAGAGCCAATCAGGGCAAGTCTTGGCAGCCTCACAACGAGGACAGCTTCGACGTCGTCAACATCGTTTCTTCCTCTTCTCATTTTCACTTCCTGCAACCAATGATGTTAGAGGTCGACGCCCCGATGTTTCTGGCCTATAAGGCGCTATATCGCTGCTATGCTAGGCTGCCCACTCATTTGCCGCCGACCTTGACTGGTTCGGTGGCTAAGTGCTAGTACCTAACAGCGACACGGCCTGTTACTGGTCATCAGCCTGGTGTGTTGTTCCTGACTCCAGCCAAGTTCTCAATGTGTGACAAGGTGAGCAGTGCTCGAACATCTAGCCCCCACCAAGCCCGAGCAAGGCCAGGTATATCATGTTCGTTATTGCCGGTCTCATTGACCCAGTCGTCCTGAGTCATTGTATGTCGGCGTCACTCTCAAGACCTCTCTTTACTCGACTAACAACGATACCGTGAGCTGGTTCGCCCCGAGTCACAGCCAAAGGCAGCAGCTGCTCAACGATCACCATGTCGCAAAAGCATTCTGAGAATCTTGTTGTCAGTGAAATCAAAGACTTCCAGCGGTTTCGCCATATACACTGGCGAGCACCAACTGTTATGGGCGTTGGTTTTCTGGGCGGCGTTATTCTCATGGCAGCCCACCACACCCTCTACCAGAGCCTGGGCGGAAACCCTGCGGATAGCGCTCTGCTGCAGCTATGGGCGATTCGCGCAGGCACAGCGCTCGCCTTCCTGTCCAAGCTGTGTCTAGCGATCGCGACGGGAGTTGCGTATGATCAGTGGATGTGGGTCAAGCTGCATGCGAAGCCGCACGAGATTGGCGTTCTGGACTCGATGTTTGCAATACTGGGCAATGCTTTCGAGTTCCTGGCTGTGCGCATATGGTGGCGACGTCCTGTCCTTACCTTTTTGGCAGCTATTACTTGGTGAGGATACCTGCTTCATAGTACAAGATCCAATCTGACTCGCCGAGGCTCCTCCCCATTTCTGCTATCATCACTCCAGGTACACTGTCTGTCCAGCCCGTTTTGGTCTCTGAAACCGGCGATTTAGTCGTCCCTCAGCGGCCCTTCACAACTGACAGCAATCTGTTCTGCGGCGTGATAACCGACGGTAACACAACATCTTATGCCTCGATGTCCACAGGCCTATTCAATCCGACATTTGCCACAGTCCTTGCAAACCGTGTTCTTCCGCTCCAGTCGTCCAGCACGAACCTAACCTTCAACCTTCAATTCTTTGGCCCTGCCGTCAGTTGCGATATGTCGAGTGACGAAGAATTTTCATGGGCGAAAAAGGCTATACTCGAGTACGAGGATATGACCAGCACGAGAGTATTTTACTTTGGCTGGGCACCACAACCTGGATGGGGACCAGACGTGAATGGCTCATTCTTCGCATCCACAGACTTACAGATCGGGAACAATCGACTGGATTTTGTATCCAAGGACGCGGCTCGTGTGTTTGTCTATCTCAACACCACGGGCGTCGACGAGACTGGCGATAGAATTCAAGGCGTCGCCAGTAAGGCAGAGGCCCAAATGATGACCTGTACATTGTACAATGCGTCTTACGACACGCATTTCGAGGTCAAGAGCACTGGAGCACAATTCGTCACGGCCTCGTTGAAGCTCGAGGCTTGGATGCCTGCCCTCCGCTCAATGCAGGGTACGCCACAGGACACGCGTGTCCGTCAACAGATGAATATGCAAGCCGTCATGGAATCCTTTGTCATGATGATCGGTGGGCCCATCACATACTCCAGAGACATCTCTTTGCCGACGATCAACTCTGTCTACGCTCTTGGGATGAACCGGGCCTTATTCCCCGCGCAGCAAGGCCTGGACCAAACGGCCCTGACGCTCCGTCAAGCCAGACAGAATGAGATGCTGTTTCAGAACATTACGCTGAGTATGCGGTACGGCGTTGTCTCGGGGTAAGTTTTTTCACACGCGTCACGTCAGCTTTTGATTTCCCTAGGGAAAATTCATCTTATTCCTCCTGCCCGGTATCTAGGCCAACTAAATGACATGAAAACCCAGGTCCACTGGCAACGACCAAACGACAGCCACGGCGCTGCGCCAAAGGTTCGAATCACAGTTCGTCTACGACCCGCGAGCGCTCCTCGCGGCGTACGGGCTGAGCGCATTCTTCGCCCTGGCCTGTGTCCTGCTGGGCGTGCACGCGCTGCTCCACAACGGCGCCTCGTACACCAGCTCCTTTTCCACCATCGTCAGAGTCACCCGCGACCCGGCTCTCTCGAGACTGATCGCCGACGAGGGCGATCTTCAAGGCGCCGAGCCCGTGCCGAAACATATTCGCAGAGCGGAGGTGCGGCTGGGGAGGAGCGCGAGGTCGGTCACGGCGGCGCCGAGTTACTCGTCTAGCTGGATTTGAAGCGATTGTCCACTATAGAACCGAGTTTTTTGTGGTATTACCAGAAATTCAACGGGTAAAAGGCCAAGATTCATTTTTGTTTGTTTTGTATGTCATATATATAAAATATCCCCGCGCATTGGGTGTTTTTGGCTAGATCCCCAGGTCTGGTGGCGGTATGTAGAAATCCCCCAGCTCATTGAACAGCGAATCCCAATCGATCAAGTCGCCGCCCGAGTACTCGAAAGAGAGGTTATCCGGGTACGGCGGGGCGCCGAATTCGCCGGAAGGTTGGGCGCGATCGCTCGCCGCGGCAAGACGTTCACTGAGAGACTGCGCGGGCTTCTCTAGCCCGAACTGCTCCTTCAGCCGCCTGATGGTGTCCCACATGATGCTGGACGCCATTCTCGACTTGGTCCTCAGCGCGAAGCCATTGCCCTCCCGCTTTAACGGATGCTGGCTGAGGTAGGAGATGGTGGTACACGTTCGCGTCAGGTAGTCGTGCTCCGTGACGGTGCAGGCGTGCAGCGTGTTCCACGCCTGGCCGATTGCCTTTCTCGTGGCGGCGAGGTCGACCAGCGGGTGCTCGCTGTCTCGAAGCATCAGGAGGAAAAAGGTCGCCGCGATGAGCGATTCCTTCGTGTGGACGCTCCAGGAGATGATTTCGTCTTCGGCGTTATTGGCTATGTTGATAAGCTTCAAACCTGTCGCAAGAGCCGGGCCGATGAACTCGTCCACGTTAGAGTGTCGGCCGTTTTCAGTCGTCGAGTTTGAGGAGGTGATTGCGTAGATATACAGGTTCAGCTTCGATCCGAGGAAAAGAACCTCTTCGTGTGGTGACCACAAAACCCCGTGTGTCGATTCCATGAGCGAAAATTCCTTCTCAAACATGTGGATGGCCGAAATCGAGCTCTGGAGGACACCCGCCGGACTGAGGTCGGAATTGCCTAGGGTAGTATTCGTTCGGTATGAAAGATATGCGATCTGGAGTTGTTGCTTCAGCCGCAAGGGAATAGCGGGAGAGGGCGAAGACAGCGCTTCGAGGATGGTATGGTCGATGGGTGTGGTGCAAGGAACTCCGATTCTACGACTCGCCCTGATCGCAGAACATTAGTGGACGATCGAAAAGGTCGGGGACAACATACATCTCATTGACGATGAAGCAGGCAACCCATGCTTTCCTTCTGGGCACAATGGCGTCTTCATCGAATTTGGAGCCGTAGATAAAATCATTGCTATATTCCGGTCGATGTAAACCTATTTGGAGGGCTGCATGGGTGGCAATCCCGCTGTAAGTCCACGACAGGTCGGTCCAGCTTCTGTCATCGCCTCCTGCCCAGGTGCAGAGGAGCAACAGAGCTTGAATCATTTCAACTGAACGATTTGCGAGGTATTCGGGACTGAGGACAAGCCTCTTCAGCGGCTGGCTGAGCTGAGAGTACAAGCTGACATGCTGGCGGCATTTCGCAGCGACCAGGATAATGCTCCAGAACAGAGGAGGCCATTTCTTGGAAGACCTCAACGTGACCGAGGGTGCGGACAATATGGGAAATCGAGGATGGTGATGGATGTAGTATCTTTACGACAGTGTCAGCGTGCGACGCCGCAAGACTTCACCACGAAACTCACCGCTCAAACAGCTCAACGATGGTATTGGGATGAATAGTGATGTTTTCCAGGGTCACTGATTCCAGTTCCCCGGCAAAGCTCGCGAAAGGGAAAGTCGCAAAGTCCTCCTCACCCCCAGGTAGACGTGCCTGGGGTTCGGTCGACGCACGGTCAGAAGCAGACGGCGCATGTTCTAGTTTCTGTTTCGCCTGGAGAAGCTCCTCTTCCAGTCTCTCAATACGCCTTGAATCAAGTCAGGAATTTCCATCCAGAGGACGCGTTTGACTTACTCCTGTCGCTTCTCGCGCCGGAAGGAAGAGTCGATCAGACATCGTGACCCAGTTCTACTACATCTGCTACAAGGAGCAGGGAACGTCTGACTGGAGTCACATTTCAACTGCGCGAGAGGTCAATGACTTAGTCGCATATTCAAGGGTACATGGAGGACAAGCCGCACTAGACAGCATCGCGTTGTGTGCTCAGCCTACCTTCAACTGGCGGCATTGAGTGCATGCCGGGCCTTTGTTTCGAGATTTGTGGATCTTGTCCACGGTCTGCATGATGAAAACTCAGCCGTATGACGGGAGAGCCGCCAAGGCATTTCGGTGAACTGGAAGCAAACGAGCCAACAGGAACATCTCATATGGTAGATGTTGCTCTGTATAGAGAGAAAAAGATGGTGCGAGCTTGAAGTGTGTCACGTCTTCCAACCTCGTCGAATTAAATTCTGCCGAAGTTTAGCCACTGAGTTGCGCCTTGCCCGCTGCCCGCCTCTTTTTTATTCAACAGGCAGGAAACCTTGCAGAGATCACACTTTGCACTCTTTCCACGACAAATCAAGGCTCAAGACACGACTATGAGCGACGTCCAACAGGCTTACAAGCGGAAGCGATCCCAATCCCCTCCACCCTGGCGGCGGGGTGATGACAGCAGACAGTATCGAGAACGAGATGCTCCAAGAGGAGGGCGAAACCATGGCCAGCCTCAGCGATGGTCCCACAAGGACCAAATGAGAATCAATCAGATGCAGGAAGATGAGCGCATGAGAGAGTGGGTTGCGCAAGAGGATGATTTCGTTCTCAAGCAGGCTAAGAAGAAGGCAGACATCCGAGTCAAGGAAGGGCGAGCGAAACCCATCGACTGGTTGGCAGTAACCCTCCGTGTGGTCGACCCTACCCGCAATCCGTTGGATGATGAGGTTGAGGAGAAAGATCTGGACTTTGTGGACCCGGACAGCGTCTTTGACGGACTCTCTGAAAGCCAACTTTCCGAGCTGCGCCGAGATATTGAGACATACATGAATCTGGAGAAAAACAGGAAGAATAGGGACTATTGGCAGACCATGCAAATCATCTGCAAGGACAGGCAGAAGAAGCTACGTGCGTCAGGTCCAGAAGGAAGAGCAATGAGCTCCGTGGCGTCCGACATAGACAAGCTTTTGGGTCCCAAGTCATACGAGCAGCTGGAGGTATTGGAGGGACAAATAAGAACCAAGCTGGACTCGGACGAACCTATAGATACCGACTACTGGCAGCAGCTCTTGGATAGCTTGCTTGTTTGGAAGGCAAAGGCAAAGCTCAAAAGAGTTTGTCAGGACGTTCTCGAGTCGCGCTTGAAGAACCTGAAGCAGGAGAACGAGCAGAAAGCACGCTTGGTCCAGCAACAACTTCAGAATGCTGGAGTTGAGCCCACAGTCTCTCCCCAACATTCGAAGGAGGTTGATCCAGACCCGCTATTGGAGATTCCGACAAAGGACAAAGGCCTGGAAATCCAGGACGAGAAGACGTTTCTTCAAAATGTGGCAGCAAGCAGGAGGAAAATCGTTCATATGGGCTACGTTCCAGCTCCCAAAGCTGGTGCCAGCACGGCCTCGACGATCCCGACTTCACTTCAGCCTCGACCAGCGGCGCAACCATCCAAAACCGTGGATCCCACCAGTCGATTTGACCGCTCGACAGAAGATGTATCCTCAACAACAAAAGCCCTCTTTGACCGCGAAGTCGCCAGAGGCGTCAACGAGAACGAGGAGATTTTTGCCGGCGAGGAAGAGACGTCGTCCGAATCCAAGCCGCTCTGGATGCAGGAGTACGGGGGCAAATATCGGCCGCGCAAACCGAAGTACTTCAACCGGGTCCAGATGGGGTACGAATGGAACAAGTACAACCAAACCCACTACGATCACGACAACCCTCCACCTAAAGTCGTCCAGGGTTACAAATTCCACATCTTCTATCCCGATCTGATCGATCCTACAAAAGCCCCCACGTATAAGATCATCCGAGAAGGAGGTCGAAGGAAGGGCCAAACCATGGCACCTGCGGGCGAAGAAGATACCTGTATCATCCGGTTTATGAGTGGGCCGCCTTACGAGGATATTGCGTTTAGAATTGTGGACCGAGACTGGGATTATAGCTCCAAGCACGACCGAGGATTCAAGAGCACGTTCGAAAAGGGTGTATTAACGCTGCATTTCACCTTTAAGCGGGTGGTGTATCGAAAGTGAGGAGACGTGGTGGCGCGTCAGCAGACAGAAAGAGGTTTACGCAGATTGCTAGCACATTGTTTGCTTTGGACCGAGCTGAAGGAGCTGACAGAGCTGACGAGGCTGAAGACTGTCGGTATGCCTTATGTGAGGGGCCTTGTACTGCGTGTCATGAAGAGTCACGTTGGTCGGATTCTATCGACCTGGCCCCCCCCCATTGATGTGACGAGAATACGCAGCGAGTTTTTTAACGAAGTGATCAATCAAGCAAAGGGTTCACGATTGCCTGCCTGACCCATTGATGACCAACACAACAATACACGTCCTCCGAGATCTGTCAGATCTGTCATACTGAATGCTGTGTTTTCTACTGCCTATGACCTAGTTTCTAGTCTCTAGTCTCTCCGTCTATCCATCCCTCCTATCCCTCCTCGGCCTATCTATCTACTCGTACCTCTCGAGGAAAAGGAGGGGAGAGAGGATGGGTGGCCCAACAGAGTAGTGTGAGTGGTGAGAGGTGCGAAATGAGAAATGAGAGAAAGCGAGACGCCGGCCGGCATCCCACGGAATTCAGATAGTGATGGGTGATTACCACCAGTACTTTGCGATTCCGACATGCAAGAGGCGTGTCTGTCTCTGTATCTCGCATGCCCCCTCATTATTCACTCTCTACCTCCTCTACCTGAAAACCTGTTCTCACGACCCTTGGTACCCTTGGTACTGCAGCAAGGTAGGTGACTGGTGCGCCACCGCACTACCAACCAACCAACCATGCAGTGTCGATCCGTCGATCCCATGACGTCGAGTAATTGCAGCACCAAGTACCTACTACCAAGTACAAAGAATCAAGTATCCAGTGTCAAGGTTCTAACAGTTGAACCGGTGAGCGGGACGATAGTGTCTCGCGTGGTGCCTCACTACCATGAAATAAATCTACAGAAGGAGACAGTAGGTGGATGGATAACTGGACCTGCTCAAGAAAACGTAACACAATTGGGATAGAAAAAGGTGTTTGGTCTCATTATGTCTAGGGTCTTTTTGCCAAACAATCCCCCAAAGAATGAATGCCACGCTCGACGTCAACTCTTCTCCCTCAAAAACTCCCGCTGTGTAGTGTGGCTCAAATGCTAAGAGGGATATCCAATGCAACAACGCTTCAACGAGAAACCAGTCGTCCACAAAATAAAGGATTTTGAAGTACATGGCCGCCATTTTTGAGGCCAGACTCATCAGACCATATGCGTTCACCATTCCATTAAATATAGTCAATAGAAATAGTAGTACAGATGCATCTGAGGAGCAATATCATGGCTCTGGATCCGGAGCCTGCTCTTTTGTCGTCTCGCGGTCCGAGTCCGTGGGCTCGAGTTTCTTTTCGTCGTGATGCTTGTCGCCGGGCTCGATGCCACAGTCTTCCTCCCAGGTCACGGTTTCTTTGTGCATGTCTCGTCGAACCCATGGAATGGTGATGCCCACCCAGATGGCCACCCAGACGAAGGGGACACCCCAGCCTAAAGCCCACATCAGTTACGTCCTTCCTTGACCATGTTCTTGGGACAGAACTTACCAATACCATAACCCACGTCCTTGGGTACGGGGTGGATGCACACCACCACGATGCACCCAATCGACATCAAAAGTCCCGGAATGGACCAGAACAGAGACTGGACCAAGATCATCCTCCGGAACCGTGGACTTGCTCTATACCGCGCAGCCAAGGCTTCGCGGAAAGGCCTGCCGGCGTTGGCGTTAACCGCGACGACATCCTCGATCAGGTAGTATGCTCCAGGGTACACAGCGGCGCCCTTCTCGGTAGAGCTGATCCGGAAAGGCGCCTTGGTGTGCGTAAGGTTGAACATGGTAAGGATGAATACACAGCCTGTGATGCAAAAGAGGAGCGCTGGGGCGGGCAACGAAAGAACCCGTAACCAAACAATGTGAGGCGCACTGCCGACAATGAGCAGCGCAGTCACGACGGTGATAGTCAGGACAGAAATCCAGTTGGTGATGTCGAAGGCCCATCGATTCGAGGTCCCCAGAGGTCGAAAGAAGTTCTCCTTCTTAAACAACCGCCAGGTCCTGACTGCGAACTCGACGTATGTAGGCCCACCCCAGATAGTGGCCACGACTGCGAAAACTATCGAGCTTGTGTTAGCCAGAGCTTCACAAAGGTTCCTGCAGAGAATCCGGGACTTACTTATCCAACCCTCAACGTGTCCCGCGAATTTCATGGTATAGAATAAGACAATAGGAATGATACAGGCGTCCACAATGATTGTAAATATCGTCAAGAACAGTTTCCATCGCCGCCACCCGTGTCTCCAGGTAAATGGTAGTTGTGGCAGAAGCGTGGGATGTTGAGTATAGTAGTCTTGTAGTGTACTCGCTCGCCTTCGGAATTCTCGCTTGGTCGCAGCACGACTGTCATAGTATGCGTCTCTTTCAGGCTCTGCTTTGCGCTCTTTTCTTGCTTGTTCTCGGCTCTTTCTTCGCTCCGTGGCAGACATAGTACTGAGCCCAGTATCAACGGCTCTCAGACCCGGTGTCGGAGTCTCTTCT
This sequence comes from Fonsecaea monophora, assembly GCF_001642475.1. NCBI lineage: Eukaryota > Fungi > Ascomycota > Eurotiomycetes > Chaetothyriales > Herpotrichiellaceae > Fonsecaea > Fonsecaea monophora. Next base: position 41,695 of record NW_019174022.1, read on the forward strand.
CGCTCGAGTTCAGGCCTATCGGTTCCAAAGTGAACACCGCGTGCTTCTCGCAGAGGAGAGGTGGGAATCGCTCCATCATGTGACGCCTGTCGACTGGCGTCTACTTGAAAACTGGCACGACTGCCCCGAACAACTTCCGGCATGGCGGCGAATTATTCTTTGGACAGAATAGAGAGGTTCGGAGGGAGACAGAGAAGAGAAGGTGATTCACAAATAATGCCGGTGGGAAGGAAGGTAATGGTGTATGTTTGGCTCTTCCCCGGCGAGAAGAAGCAGAGGCTTAGGAAGGTCGCGGAAAGAGATTGAATGCTTCCGTCATTCAGCGTAAGTGAGTGGAGAGGTGGTATGTAAGGGTACTGCCACCGACGGGCTTAGTACTCAGACCAAGAAACGCACTTGAGTGATTGAGACAATGTAGTGTATCTAATTGGCATTTCCCTGAACTGGATTTCGTTCTGGGCATCACGGCTTGTGACGGCACGAGATGGGCAGTTGGAGAGGACCGAGTACAGTAAGCAAAGTCAGCTCGCGTTGACTGACGTCGACTGGCCTGGCTGGCCCCTCTTGGCGGATGAAGTCCCTAGTAGATTGGTTGGGAGGTTGCAATCAGCTGGGTGGCCCGGAAGAAAGGCTCCCGGGCATCGTGGCCTCAAGCAACGGTTGCGGCCATAAGGCCAAACATAAAAAGTGCATTGCCTGACTCTTCGGGCTTAGTGCTTGACAGTACAATCTACGGCAGACCATTCAGCACTCATATGTACCTCGTATAAGTGCCTGCAAATCTCTCCTCCGTTCTCATTCAGATTCCATTGCCTTGAAGAACAAATGCCCCCTCTTTCCACGGATTTATGACTCCTCAATAACTACCGCCAGACACTAGCAAATATATACATGTGGAGGCACCAGCAGTAGGCATCTGGGTGACTTTTGAACGCACCCGTGACTCTGGCATCACTGGGTTGTGTCTTTTGAAAGTACTTTCTGTCAGACAGTGCCTTCACCACCTTTTCTCTCATACCCCAGATAATTGTCAGGACACCGACCTTGTTTATGTCGTTGGTGCCGCAACTCAGTCAGTCCAATTATCATCAGTGCCTAGACACGGAGAACTGTCCTCCCACCACAGTATACCTTCATATTAGAAGCTGACAAGCCAGGAAAATTTTGACCTGAGTGAGGGAGACTTAAGCCTTCTGCCTAATTTCTGTACGGCAAACCTTTGGCTCCAGTCCTCCTCCGGGTACGTGGTTTTATTCTGGAACTTCTAGAACAGAAAACACTTTCATACCCACGAGGAGGTGAAGCAGACATCCTTCATGCATCGACTACAGACATGATCAAGATTGGACATGAGAGCTATAAGCCTGAATATCCAGCGAGATGGGGTCTAACCTATCGATCAACTATCCCATCTCGCAGTTCCTTACCACGAAACCCATGGATCCTACTGTCTGGCAGCCTTGCCCCTAGACCAATCTTAGCCGTCAAATCTGCAATTACGTTGGCCGATCAGCCGACCCTAGATCTTGCAGCCCTTCTTCGACGCACCGGCATGGCTTGTTAATCGCCAACCCCCCCCCCCCCCCCCTGTGTCTTCCCAGGAGCAAAGGGCAAAGGGAAAATACACAAAGTCAAATTTTGCTGGTGCAGGACGAGAGGGTGGATCAATGCAGGTTGGCATTTGAGGCCCAACCAGATGCACTCTTCCGAACATGACAGCCCGTTGAGCCACAACCTAGTTGCACAAAGAGCTCCGCAAGCTATGCCAGATCTGATTGGCTAGGGGAATCTTCAGCATCCCGGATTCCCTTTGGACAGATGTGATACAGTACTTTACTGTACTAGCATGCAGCTGGTGCTGCCAGGCGTCTTCACTTACAGCAGAAAGGATATGAAGGTCAGTCCAGGAACCCTCTTGTTTGCGTTCCGGAGCCCGTTCTTTCCACCCCTTCCATCCCTGCCTGTTTGCATGGTTTCCACCCCCCTCCCTTTCAAGCATGTACCGTCATATGCACCTCTGGATCGCTTGTCTGTTCTAAATAATACTATTCCAACCCTTTACCTTCTTTGTTTTGGCTTTGAAGCCTTAAAGCACCGCCCTTTCTTCCTGTTTGTCGCGATCTTGAAGTGAATACATTCAAGCTATCATTGTTCCTCCACTCTTCCCTGCTCTGGAAAATACTCAGGTCGGCACGTCCCTCATGACCGATCGATAAGTCCTTGTGAAGAAGTTTCTGCTATTGGTCGATCAACTCAGATCTCTCAATCGATCAATGTGCAGAGTGGTCAAGATGGGAGCTCCAATCCCAACACATCATCACGAAGTATACGAAGTATACGGCAATGCTGGAGATTTTGAGCCTTCACACATGATGACCACCAGAACATTTGACGAGCGACATATACAGCCATCCTCTTCAGAACCCTCTCATTTGCCAATGTACGCAAGCCAGCAGCAGGCGGAAGTCCACCCATTGCTCAAGCTGGAGGATCTGGACGAGACCGTCTACGAGAACCTGCATGTACACCATGAGGACGTCTTCCCTACAAGTACCCAACTACAGCTTTGCGATCTCGAACTTGAACCGACCTGGGCACCTCGTCAGCTATATCCGCAGTTTGTTGACAACACTGTCGTACACACCCACGATTTCAGCGCGCTCCCTCTGCTACCATACAACTCGGATTCAGTGTCGCTCACGACATACCCATACTTCGAAGAGCAGAGTGCGTGGCCTTCATCACCGGAATACGGCCAGTGCCGATCATTCACCGCAACGGAGGAAGACGAAGAGGCAGGTGATGACAAGCCGTACGCCAGACTCATCTACGAAGCTCTGATGCAGGCGCCGGGTCATAGGATGATGCTCCGAGAGATCTACGAATGGTTTCGCCACAATACCACCAAACCTCGAGAGTCTGGATCAAATGGTTGGCAGAATAGCATTCGGCACAATCTCTCGATGAATAAGGTTAGCGAAACACATTCTGATGACCACGCGCACCGCCGACTAACTCTGACACAGGCATTTGAAAACGACAGGGACAGCGCCAGGGGGAACTCAAGGAAAGCAACTAGCGTCTGGATCCTGACCGCTGAAGCGATCGAGAACGGAGTGCAATCCACGACCAGGTATCGCAAGACTGGAGCTGGCAAAAAGCCACTGGGGAGTCGCACACCAGCCATTCAACGTCAAAGAGCGGGAGCGAAAGGGGGGCGAGCAGCGCGACATGCAGCCAAAAGGAAGTATCAAGAGCCAGGTGCTCTGACTGACTCGACGGCAACCCCAAGCCCATCGACCGCCTCATATTCCGATTGCACCGACTACCAAAGCTTTGACTTCCACGATCCTCGATCCACTGTGAGAAGTTGGCCAATGACCCCTGTGGAGCCGAATCTGGCAGCCGAAGAAGCGAATTTGCTCCGATGTCTGTCCCCACAAGACACCTTGGGTTTCAGGGCACAGCACATTGGCAACGGAGAAGAGAACATGCACCTGCAGAATGCTCTCTTGCAATCGATGCGGGATCAACAGCTGGAAGAACTGGTCAGATTCCATGCGGACTGAGTCTGCAGCTGAAAGCCCTCTTTTTTCCCGGGGTTGTACTCATATCATTGGTTACCACTAAATGACTTGCACGAACAAACTTCAGCAGAGCCTGTGATGGATTGTCCGGTCCCCAGGGGGGGTGGCATCAAGGCAAGGGCAGTGTGGGCCGCACAGCTGTACTCGTTGCGGTTTACGGGGTTGGTCAAGACAGGGCGGTGATGCCGTCAAGGAATGACGGTCGACCTGACTATACTCACATCCCACGCCACGAGATTTTTGTGGAGCTCTGCATAGGAGAATTGTTGCCACCTGGACGGACACACCTACGAGACCTGAGTTTTTACGATTTGTACTATACCCCCCTTTCTAGCAAGAAGACAAATAATGCATTGGATGACAGATAACGAGCTGCAAGAATCAAGGAGAGACGAGCGCCGGGGGGTTGGGAGGGTTGAGGGTAAGCGTCTCTTGGCGAGGCGAGCGGGCGCCACCTGCGGGTCTAGATTTTCCCAACCTGCATTGTCATTTCAGCTCAGAATTCAGAATCCCAGATTCTCCAGCGTCTCCTCTTGCTTGTTCGAGCGTCGGATCGGCGTCACGGAAACCTTTTTTCGTCCTATGAAATGTCCTTGGTGCCCTGGTCCATGTGTTTGAGCTGCTCAGTCTCGCTACCACATGCCCACATGGCGTCAGGATTCTCCTCTCCCCGTGCCCTCGACCCGAGCCCACGCTTCCTTCCCCGGTATGGGCTGTGCCGTGCGCAGGCTAAAGTTCGTATTGGCCCCCCCCTCAGAAGTCTTGATCCTTCCGGTTCACTTCAGCAACACAACTCCCATCGACGAATATAGGCGGTCGGCGGGAAAAACATAGCACACATAGACAGCGCAGCGGAGGATTTAGGTGTAATTGATATTACGACTGCAAGGAGGAGGGGGACGCCCGTTGAGGGTGCCCATTGACAACCCGGGGATGACAACCCAAGACGTGTCAAACAAATGCCAGGCCAAAGATCCAATAACTCTTGACACTAATGCAGCAGACTGTGATGAGCGGACAAATACCCCCGGTCTTTCCCCTCCCCCTTGATCGATCTTTCAACTTCCTGGCTGTTGATTTTCCGGTGGCGTCACGATACGGGCCAGCCTAGAGCAACACGAGTTAGTGCATCTGCCGGAACAAAGGACAGACACCAAGCCAAAGCCACCTCCTCGTTATCAACTCCGCGTGCGAACCTGCAAGACTTCTCCTCCTCGCTTCCCGCATTGGCTCAATCCTACTCCGTTCAGCCCATCCCCGGCACTACTTGAACACAAGTCTTCGAAGCTCGTCATCTAAAGCAACGGATCCGATCGGGGCTGCCAAAAGATCGTGCTGTCAAGATGCCACTTGTTGCCACCTTGTCTTGGTTGGTTTCGACTCGATGTCCTAATCGCCCTGAGAAGATTACTCCCGATCTCAGCTCCACAAAGCGGAATAATAGTGTTGGCTCCCTTGCATCGGTCCTTGCCTCAAGTGACTACCAAGACAAGTCCCATGCGGCAGAACGTGCCTCGAAATCTCGGTTTTGAGTTTGTGGAGGCGGAATATCCAATCCACTTGGCCAGGATAGGCTGGTGGATGGTGTGATCGAGCTGGGGCATCTGCGATTATCTGCGGCAGCATGCGATCGATCTCGTCACGAAATTCCCTTTGCCATCCCGCTCCCGCCTGGGCTGGAAATATAGCCCGACGTAACAAATTTCTCAATGCGGGTAAGCCTCGCTGAAAGAACTGGGCTGTTGGTTTTGGACATTGAGAGTTTCGACGCTTCTTCCTGTGCCAACCCGGGGGGGCTGAGAGACATGTCTTCGAGCCATTAGGAGTTCCAGCCCCATCTATTGCCGGGTAAGAGCCGATGTCGACGCACTTCTGCGAGGCGAACAAGGGCCAATCCCTGAACAAAAAAACTTTGCCTCTACCAAAGAAGAGCATTGGACGGACAAAAGTAGAAGACAACCCCTGGCTAGGATTTCCATCCTAATTCAGGTGCTCGCTCGATTCTCAACAAGGTCCAACATCTGCCACGGCTGAAGCTTCCGGGTTGTTGAAACTATGAGTCTCTTCAGAGACACAGTCTCGCAGAACGGTCCACGCCATCTCCAACCCACGCTGGTGACAAATCTTGGATGGGCAAGTCCTCATGGGCCAGACACCGTTCTGTGGTCGAACCTTGAATCTTTTTGTCCACTTTTGGCGGTGACTGTACCATGCAATACCCACCAGATTCACTCCCTGGTTAGTATCGATTGAATCTGATAGATTCAACGAGGCAAAACAGCTTCTTTTTCCCGTCAACCCGTCATGCACGGTTCCGAGTATCCCTGCCCCAGTCAATTGTTCAGAACGTGCTTGACATATGCTGAGCAACGTATGACAATACAACCTGGGATTGACCAGATCAAGACAACCACAGAAGCATCCAGGGCAAGCCTTGGAGGGTTTCGCCTTGCACTGTACCACAACATCAAACGACAACCTCGCACTGTCGGTGCACACCAGGTTCCCCAGCCAGGTTTTCCGACTAATTGACATTCGATGCGATCACTCTATTACTCTCAATGGTTGAGCCACTAGGTCTACGCCATTCCCCTCCAATCCATTGGCCGAGCACATCTGTCAGGGTATCGAAGATGGTTCTTTCCTCGAGGTTACTAGTGCCCGTTATACCTCATGATAAATGGTGTGACCAGCTCTGTCACCAGCAGAAGCTGGTCTCACAGGTATCCCACCGCCCAATTAAGCTGACTAGGGAATGTCACAACACTTCTGGCGCCCCACGGACATCCTCGACACCATGATGGCAGCCACTGGTTTTGGAAAGACAACGCTCGCGCTTTTTCATCGACATGGATGGTGACATGGATCACAAGGTGGGATGAAGCCCTGCCACCTCTTCCCTCTCCCTCATCTCGAGAGGTCGAATCTCGAATCTCGATATCATCCCCATCACTATTGAGACCCGGAAACCCAACAGAATGTTTTGAAGTTTGCGTTTCGGTCGCGACCGCCAGAGAGTTGTGACTGAAAATCTTCTGTGGTACAGATGTGTCTGTATCACCATAGCCCTCGGCCCACCAACCCCAGCTTTTTTTCTCCCCTGAGCATTTCTCTATTCTAGACGCAGAGGGGATGCGCAGTCCTCTGAATGTGACCCTCACATTCCCATGAACGCCGTGCCTGGCCTCGGATGCTGCCTCCGAGCCGACACAGGATCTTTTCAATATTCTCATGCCTTGTGCCTCTCTGCAAGTGATGTGCCTGCCAGGTGGTAACTACACGATAATGAGGTAGGACAAATGTGGCTCCCATTGCCAGACCAACTTGTTGGTGGATCGTCGAGTGGCTCGTCTGCATGGCAGCCGGCAGATATGACAGATTTGACAGCGGCAATGTGTTACCTTCCCACTCAAGAGCGCGATCTGATGGCGGTCCCTTCTTTGAGTCCCTGGAGGGTTGTTGAGTCTAGGCAATCAAGCATTTCTCACAGGAGGAATTACGGATTGTCTTATAACTGTCGTTCAACCATTATCTACCTGTTGGACAAGTGCTTTGTAAAGAACTGAAGATGTGAAAGCGCAGGAGAAATCGGCAGCGGAGATTTTGCCTTGATTCCGTTCTCGTAAAAGCGTTGTGAGCCGTTGCGCGGTGTTACTACGAACCTCAACCAAAAAGAATATCTTTGCATGCGAAGATTGATGCGCATGGAACAGGTGGTCTCTCACCCATCGCGCCGCTTGGGGCCAGATCGTGGCTGGTAGCACTATTCCGCATCTGAAGTGGACGAGACTGCAGGCACAATTGGGCTGTTCCAGGGTGAGTATGCGACGGACGACTGAATCCTACTATACTGACACTTTGCGAGAAGGTGGAATTGTGACCGTATGCAGAACATGTTCATGTCACGTACTGCTGGAAGTGTTACACCGGCTCTCACGATAGTCCACTCAGGACAATTCCAGCCCTGTTTCTCTTTCCTGAGTGATGCTGTCATCCAGATGTTCTGCGGAAACGATAATACCTTGTCACAATGGCCCTGTCCTGGAGAGCCAGGTTGACGGCGCCCAAATATTGCGATGCCGATCTCACCGACCTCTATGTCTTACGAGGACGAGCAACCACAGACTAAACTTCGGCGACTTCACTTCTAGGATGTTGTCGTGATACCCGAACAAGGCGGACGCAGGGAAGCAGGAGGATGGAGGAGAGGAATGGTGCACACATGCCATAGAACTCTGCAATGACATGAGAACTGTCTGGGCTCTTCAAGGGAACAAATCACGCCACCTATTCTACTGGTACTCCGATCGAGATATTTCCTAGAGTTGAAACCACCTCGTAGTGACATTTGACCACTCGAATCGTGAAACTTGTTGTCTTTCAAGATGCTTCTCTTCCACCTGCCCGAAGCCTAGGTGACACAAGTGCAGCACCATCATCGTGCACATATTGGAATATTTTCCATTGCCATTGCCATTTTTTTGCTCTCCGACCATCGCCGTTGACCGCATGTAAGTTTCGGTCACAAGCAAGACGCCCCATGTCTCATCAAAAGAATTTGGTGACAGTCATCTTCCCACCTCCCAGCTACACCCTTGGGAAATCCTGCTCTATTTCTTCCCCGTCTTCTTCTCCTGCGTCTCCTTCAGCACCTTCTTGACAATCTTCTGCTCCTCGATCAGGAACGCGCGGACAATCCGGTCCCGTACGCAGTTGCCGCATCTTGAGCCTCCATATGCACGCTGTACGGTCTTTTGTGGTCTGCTGGTGGTGGCGTACTCTTTGGGTCGCAGGGCGGGAATCTATAGAACCAACACGTGGCTTTTTGTTAGAAACGAGGTCTTCAAATGAATCTGTGCGTAGATTGAAAGATTGGTTTATGGGGGTGGGTGTAGATGTGCTGGTCTCTCTCCTCCTTTCAGCGGCTCATCACTTACACCTGGTAGTTTGACGCCGCAGTCACCGCATTTCGGGGCTGTGCCGCGCTTCTTGATGTGAAGAAGACGAAGTTTTCCGCCGGGGGTCTTGATGACTCGGACGTTGTTGGACGAGGTGTTGTATCTGTTAGGTTTTGCGGGTTGTTGTCAGCTATTGAACATCGTGCCCATTTCATTTCCTCCATAGTTTTGCGATGGTCTTGGTCTTCCGCAGAGTTGACAGGGATATACGTACGGGTTCCGGCGACGGTACTGAAGTCTGACGCCTGCCATTGCGACGGTGTTTGATAGGCAATGGGATGTGTTGAAGGCGAGGAAATCGTTGCGTGTCGTGAATCTGCGGTTGACTTGACGAGAACCGCTTCTGCGAAAATCCGTGTGCGAAGTTTCTCTGCCGATGATCCTCCGGCTTGGCGCCAAGTCCTAATTCTGGTTCTGGCTCTTCCCCAGTCACGTGTGCGGGCGAAACTGACCTTGACAAGTCAAGTTTTCTTTGCGATTTGATAGCGAACGCCCGCTTCGCAGGTCAACAATTGTCGCACTCAGTTCATCCACTAAGGCCTCCAGCTGGTGGATGATAGATCTGAGTATCTACGAGCAGATAAGTTCGCCCCCGAGGCCGAAGGAGAGGGCAGAACACGTGTCGTAAATGGTAAGCGACTTTTAAACATCTCTCTTGAGACCGAACCACGAGTTCATCTTCTCTATCGCGACAGTCACCATCATCCGCCCAACGATAGCATGGCTTCGATACCGCCCCCTCCTCCGCCAGGATGGGGTGCTGGATTGCCGCCTCCGCCTCCCCCTGGGATGGCTCCTCCACCTCCGGGTTATCGTCCTCCCGTCGACCCTCGTGTAGCAAAGTTTGCACAGAAAAAGAAGGAGTGGCTCCGCACGCAGCGCAATCGGTATGGTGAAAAGAGGAAGGGCGGCTTTGTGGAAACCCAAAAGGCCGATATGCCGCCGGAACATCTGAGGAAGATTGTCAAGGACATTGGCGACGTCAGCCAGAAGAAGTTCAGCAGCGACAAAAGAAGTTATCTGGGCGCGTTGAAATACATGCCACACGCCGTCTTCAAGCTGTTGGAAAACATGCCCATGCCTTGGGAGAGCGCGAGGGAAGTCAAAGTGTTGTATCATGTCAACGGGTGTCTGACACTCGTGAATGAAATTCCCCGGGTCATCGAGCCTGTTTTTCACGCGCAGTGGGCAACCATGTGGGTTTCGATGAGACGAGAGAAGAGCGACAGGAGACACTTCAAGCGCATGCGTTTTCCTCCTTTCGACGACGAAGAACCACCGCTGTCTTGGTCGGAAAACATCGAGGATGTCGAGCCCCTCGAACCTATTCAGATGGAACTGGATGAGAATGAGGATGGCCCTGTGTACGAATGGTTCTATGACCACCGGCCTCTTCTGGACACGCCACACGTCAATGGTCCGAGTTACAAGACGTGGAACTTGACATTGCCACAAATGGCTACCCTTTATCGACTGTCTCACCAGCTCCTGAGCGATGTTGTGGACAAGAATTACTTCCACATGTTCGATCGTGAAAGTTTCTTCACCGCAAAAGCCCTTAATGTGGCCATCCCTGGTGGACCCCGGTTCGAGCCGTTGTACAAAGACATTGACCCCAACGACGAGGATTTCGGCGAATTCAACGCAATTGATCGGATTATCTTCCGCGCACCAATCCGGACGGAATACAGAGTCGCGTTCCCTTATCTCTACAACTCGCTGCCGCGAAGTGTGAAACTTTCATGGTACTCCCACCCTCAGGTTGTCTACGTCAGATCAGAGGATCCCAACTTGCCTGCCTTCTATTTTGATCCTGTCATCAATCCCATCTCTTCACGGTCAGTGGCGCCAAAGAACATTACTGTCAGCCATGAGGATGAGATCTTTGGCGAAGGCAATAACGAAGACGATGAATTCGAGCTTCCAGGCAATGTTGAGCCATTCCTCGCGGACGAGGAGCTGTACACCAGCGAGACAGCTTCTGCTATCGCTTTGTGGTGGGCTCCTTTCCCATTTGATCGGAGATCCGGAAAAATGGTTCGTGCCCAGGATGTCCCTCTGGTCAAGCAGTGGTATTTGGAACACTGCCCGCCCGGCCAGCCGGTCAAAGTCCGAGTGTCATATCAGAAGTTATTGAAGACCTACGTTCTGAATGAGCTGCATAGAAAGAAGCCCAAGGCGCAGAACAAACAAGACCTTCTCAAGACGCTGAAGTCCACCAAGTTCTTCCAGCAAACGACCATCGACTGGGTAGAGGCGGGTTTACAGGTCTGTCGACAAGGATTCAATATGCTAAATCTTCTGATCCACCGGAAGAATTTGACGTATCTCCATTTGGACTACAACTTCAACCTTAAACCCGTCAAAACTCTGACGACAAAGGAGCGTAAGAAATCAAGATTCGGCAACGCGTTCCACTTGATGCGAGAGATTCTGAGGCTCACCAAGCTCATCGTCGACGCGCAGGTCCAATACAGACTTGGCAACATCGATGCATTTCAACTAGCTGACGGAATTCTCTATGCTTTCAACCACGTCGGACAATTGACTGGAATGTACCGGTACAAATACAAGCTCATGCATCAGATCAGATCGTGCAAAGACCTGAAACACTTGATCTATTATCGCTTCAATTCTGGTCCAGTTGGAAAAGGTCCAGGTTGCGGCTTCTGGGCCCCGGCGTGGAGAGTTTGGCTCTTCTTTATGCGTGGCATTATTCCTCTGCTTGAACGATGGCTCGGGAACTTGTTGTCGAGACAATTCGAAGGCCGACACAGCAAGGGCGTGGCAAAGACAGTCACAAAACAACGCGTGGAGTCCCACTTTGACCTTGAACTTCGAGCTTCGGTCATGGCAGACTTGATGGATATGATGCCCGAAGGTATTAGACAGAACAAGGTCAATACCGTGCTCCAGCATCTTTCCGAAGCGTGGCGATGCTGGAAGAGCAATATTCCCTGGAAAGTCCCAGGGTTACCTGCTCCGATCGAGAACATCATCCTGCGATATGTCAAGAGCAAGGCTGACTGGTGGATTTCTGTGGCTCATTATAACCGAGAGCGTATCAGAAGAGGTGCAACCGTCGACAAGACAGTAGCCAAGAAGAACCTTGGTCGCCTCACCCGACTATGGCTGAAAGCTGAACAAGAAAGGCAGCATAACTACATGAAAGACGGTCCTTATGTTTCCTCGGAGGAAGCCGTCGCCATTTATACGACCACCGTCCATTGGCTTGAATCACGAAAATTCTCGCCCATTCCCTTCCCCAGCGTGTCTTACAAGCATGACACGAAGATTCTCATTCTGGCCTTGGAAAGACTTAGGGAAGCCTACTCTGTTAAGGGCAGACTGAACCAGAGTCAGAGAGAAGAGCTGGCCTTGATCGAACAGGCTTACGATTCGCCAGGAACTACCCTTGCTCGAATCAAGCGTTTCTTGTTGACTCAACGAGCATTCAAAGAAGTCGGCATCGACATGAACGACAACTACAGCTCAATAAACCCGGTATACGACGTTGAGCCCATTGAGAAAATTACCGATGCATATCTTGACCAGTATCTCTGGTACCAGGCTGACACCCGGCATCTCTTCCCATCGTGGGTCAAGCCTTCAGATTCAGAGGTCCCACCCCTTTTGGTCTACAAATGGGCTCAAGGGATCAACAACCTGACAAATGTCTGGGAGACTGCAGATGGAGAATGTAACGTCATGATCGAAACGCAGCTTTCCAAGGTCTACGAGAAGATTGATTTGACTTTGCTCAACCGTCTGCTTCGACTCATTATGGATCACAATCTGGCGGACTACATCACGTCGAAAAATAATGTGCAGCTGAATTACAAAGATATGAACCACACGAATAGCTACGGCATGATTAGAGGCCTTCAGTTCTCAGGCTTCGTCTTCCAGTACTACGGACTGGTTATCGATCTTCTCCTCCTGGGCCTCCAACGAGCGAGCGAGCTCGCTGGACCGCCTCAGAGCCCTAACGACTTCTTGCAATTCCGGGACAGAGAGACGGAGACCAGACATCCCATTCGGTTGTACACACGATATATCGACAAAATCTGGGTCTTTTTCAGATTCACTGCAGAGGAGTCTAAGGATTTGATCCAGCGCTTCTTGACTGAGCAGCCCGATCCGAACTTTGAGAACGTGATTGGGTATAAGAACAAGAAATGCTGGCCTCGAGATTCTAGAATGCGGCTGATGAGACACGATGTCAATCTCGGCCGGGCCGTATTCTGGGATTTGAAGAACAGACTGCCTCGTTCAATCACCACGATTGAATGGGATGACACGTTCGCAAGCGTCTATTCCCGGGACAATCCCAATTTGTTATACTCAATGTGCGGCTTCGAAGTCAGGATTTTGCCAAAAATCCGCAACCAGAACGATGAATTCCCGATCAAAGACAGCGTTTGGGCTCTCGCCAACAACGAAACCAAAGAGAGGACTGCGTACGCTTTCCTCCAGGTCACCGAAGAAGATATCCAGAAGTTCAACAACCGCATTAGGCAGATCTTGATGTCTTCGGGCTCAACGACATTTACCAAGATCGCAAACAAGTGGAACACGACCCTGATTGCCCTGTTCACCTACTACCGAGAGGCTGCCGTGTCTACTGTCAACTTGCTGGACACCATTGTCAAATGCGAGACCAAGATCCAAACTCGTGTAAAGATCGGCCTGAACTCTAAAATGCCTTCTCGTTTCCCCCCGGCTGTTTTCTATACGCCCAAGGAGCTCGGCGGTTTGGGCATGATCTCAGGTTCTCACATTTTGATCCCGACTAGCGATAAACGATGGTCCAAGCAAACAGATACTGGTGTCACTCATTATCGAGCCGGCATGACCCATGACGAGGAAACTCTTATTCCCAACATCTTCCGATATATCATTCCGTGGGAGGCTGAGTTCATCGATTCTCAGCGCGTGTGGACCGAATATTCTCAGAAGCGGTTGGAAGCCAACCAGCAGAATCGAAGACTTACTCTCGAAGATCTCGAGGACAGCTGGGATAGAGGTCTGCCGCGTATCAATACTCTGTTCCAGAAAGACCGGAGCACTCTAAGCTTCGACAAAGGCTTCAGAGCCCGGACAGAGTTTAAGCAATACCAGTTGATGAAGAGCAACCCTTTCTGGTGGACGAGTCAGAGACACGATGGGAAACTGTGGAATCTGAACGCCTATAGGACCGATGTCATCCAAGCGTTGGGCGGTGTCGAGACTATTTTGGAACATACTCTGTTCAAGGCAACAGCATTCCCATCTTGGGAAGGTCTTTTCTGGGAGAGAGCATGTCTCGCCAATGGTACCATGCTGCTGCGGTATGACGGCTCCCAGGTCGCTGTCGAAGATGTCGTGGAAGGAGATCTGCTTCTGGGACCTGATGGTGGTCCTCGTCGCGCGTTCAATATTGTGAACGGAAAGGATCGTTTGTATCGTATCAAGATCGAATCCGATGTGGAAGACCTCGTCGTCACATCGAACCACATCCTGGTATTCTATCACCAGAAGAGCAGTGAGAACCAGCACGACGGCTCCCACCTCCCTCACCATCAACAGGGGGCGGAAGGCGATATCGAGGACTCGTGCCAGTCCAGCTCTGACAGAAAACGGTCTGAGAGTTTCATCAAGCCCACTCAACGCTATGAAACTGTTGAAATCACGGCGGCAGAATTTGCGGGGCTGAACCCAACCCAGAGGGCCCAATACCGGCTTTTCCGATCACCTGGATTCGCGGCGCCAAAGCACACTGTGGAAGTCGACCCAGAAGTCCATAGCTTTGTCGTTGAGGATATTTCCCTCGAGTCCGAACCCACCAAATGGGCTGGTTTCCGCGTTGACAAGGATCAACTCTACCTTCGCCATGATTACCTCGTGCTCCACAACAGCGGCTTTGAGGAGTCTATGAAATTCAAGAAACTCACAAACGCCCAACGTTCTGGTTTGAACCAAATTCCCAACCGTCGCTTCACCCTATGGTGGTCGCCAACTATCAACAGAGCAAATGTCTACGTTGGTTTCCAGGTGCAGCTTGATTTGACCGGCATTTTCCTTCACGGCAAGATTCCTACGCTGAAGATTAGTTTGATGTAAGTCTTTCCCACTCCGTCCCTCGTAGCACATACTAACGAATACTTCTAGTCAGATCTTCCGTGCCCATTTGTGGCAGAAAATCCACGAATCCGTTGTCATGGACTTGTGTCAAGTTTTCGACCAGGAGCTGGAGCAATTAGGCATTGAGACCGTGCAGAAGGAGACGATCCACCCTCGAAAATCGTACAAAATGAACAGCTCCTGTGCGGATATCCTACTGTTGGCCAGTCACAAGTGGAATGTGACTCGACCTTCTCTCCTCTTCGACACGAAAGATCAGATTGAAGCCACGACAACCAACAAATTCTGGGTTGACGTTCAATTGCGGTATGGTGACTACGATTCTCACGACATTGAACGCTACGTCCGGGCTAAATATCTCGACTATACCACTGACAGCATGAGCATCTACCCTTCGGCGACAGGTCTGATGGTCGGTATTGACCTCGCATACAACCTGTACTCTGCATATGGACAATATTTCCCTGGGTTGAAGGCGTTGGTGCAGCAGGCAATGGCCAAGATCATGAAAGCAAATCCAGCCCTTTACGTGCTCCGCGAACGCATCAGGAAAGGTCTACAGCTGTACGCGTCTGAAAGCACTCAAGAGTTCTTGAACTCGCAGAACTACTCGGAACTGTTCAGCAACCAAACTCAACTGTTCATTGATGACACAAATGTGTACCGGGTGACGATTCACAAGACATTCGAGGGCAATCTGACGACGAAACCTATCAACGGCGCCGTTTTCGTGTTCAATCCCAAGACTGGACAGCTCTTCTTGAAGATCATCCACACCAGTGTGTGGGCTGGTCAAAAGCGTCTCGGGCAATTGGCTAAATGGAAAACTGCGGAAGAAGTCGCGGCCTTGATCAGGTCTCTGCCTGTCGAAGAACAGCCCAAACAGCTCATTGTCACTCGCAAAGGTCTCCTCGATCCGCTTGAAGTTCACTTGTTGGACTTCCCGAACGTTTCGATTCGAGCTTCGGAGCTCCAGCTGCCATTCCAGGCTGCGATGAAGGTGGAAAAGTTGGCCGATATGATTCTGCAAGCCAAGGAGCCGCAGATGGTTCTGTTCAATTTGTACGACGACTGGTTGAAGTCGATATCGTCGTACACGGCCTTTTCGAGATTGATCCTTATTCTCCGCGCTCTGCATGTGAACACGGACAAGACGAAGCTGCTTCTCCGACCCGACAAGACGGTCATCACTCAAGCACATCACATCTGGCCTACTCTGTCGGACGAAGACTGGATCAAAGTCGAGGTTCAGCTTCGAGATCTTATCTTGAACGATTACGGCAAGAAAAACAATGTCAACGTCCAATCCCTCACCAGCAGTGAAGTGCGAGACATTATCCTGGGTATGGAGATCTCGGCGCCGTCGATGCAACGCCAGCAAGCGGCGGAGATTGAAAAGCAGCAACAAGACCAACAACAACTGACTGCGGTGACCACCAAGACTCAGAACGTTCGCGGAGAGGAGATTATTGTAACGACGACCTCGCAATACGAGCAACAGTCGTTCGCCTCCAAGACGGAATGGCGGACACGGGCGATTGCGACGTCGAACCTAAGGACGCGTGCGAACAACATCTACATCTCGAGCGATGATATTCACGAATCGGAGGACTCGTACACGTATGTACTCCCCAAGAACATACTCAAGAAATTCATCGCGATTGCAGATCTGCGTGTCCAGGTGGCGGGATATCTCTACGGCTCGTCACCACCAGACAATGATCAGGTCAAGGAGATCCGCACTATCGTGATGGTGCCGCAGGTTGGATCTACACGAGAGGTGCAGTTACCGCATCAGCTACCACAACATGAGTATCTCAAGACCATGGAGCCACTCGGAATCATCCACACCGTGAGTGGGAATGAGACATCGTACATGACTGCGGCGGATGTGACGATGCACTCTCGCCTGATGGCACAACATCCCAGCTGGGACAAGAAGACCATCACGTTGACAGTCTCGTTCACGCCGGGATCGGTGTCACTCAGCTCCTGGACACTTACTCCACAAGGATACGCGTGGGGGGCCTCGAACAAGGACACGCAGTCGGACAGTCCTGCGGGCTTTTCGACCTCGTTTGGAGTCAAGACGCAACTCCTCCTGTCTGACAAGATCCGGGGCTATTTCCTGGTCCCCGAGACGGACGTGTGGAACTACAGTTTCATGGGGGCGCAGTTTTCGACGGTGGAGAAGAGGCCCGTGTACGTCAAGATTGACACGCCGCGACGGTTCTACGACGACTTGCACCGGCCCGTGCATTTCAGCAGCTTTAATGAGTTGGAGGACATATGGGCTGACCGGGAGGATGCATTTGCATGATTATATCTTTTGGTGGACTGAGTGCGCGATAGCGACGTCCAAGGCAAGGCAACAAAAGCTTGAGGAGAAGGTAGTTTATTTAGTGGCTGGTATTCCCTTGTAAGATATGAAGATGACAATGACTCTGTCTCCTGAATGAGATGGAGTATTAGTTTTATCCATGTATGTATGCGTGCATGTATGTATGCGCTACGGCACGACGGACATGCTTATCCGACGGCCAGTGACCTCCATGGTTAAGGAGGGCATTGTATTGTAGTTGACTGCATTGAACTCGATTTGGATCTTGATCTTTGATGTCGGTATCGATATTGGTATTGAGCAGTTCATTCTCAACTTTCACCTTGTCCTCACCCCTCGCCCTCGCTCTCGATCAGTCCTTCACTTAGCCTGTAGTATACACCAGTTACTAAGTAGGACTTACTCAGACGAGGGACGGATGACGGATGATTGGGGTTACCAACTGACTGGCTTAAGTGACTTAGAGACGTATGGAACCGTTGGTAGGTACATGGGTACAGGGTACATAGGTAAGAAGTACATGGTCAACCCGTATCTGGGTACATCTTTTGTGTGTGTGTATATGTAGCTCCTACCTATATTTGTATGTAGATAGTGAGAGGTACAACAATAGGTCTATACCGTGTGGATGGACTTCTAGCATGAATAGTCCTCTCCCCCGTGTTCCTTGCGTAATTTACAGTGTGATCATATTCGTCCTTTAACGGTTTTGACCGTAGAAGACGTCTCTCCATTGGACTCGTTGCTAGATATTTTCCTGATACGAAGAGAGATAACCCGGTATCAGCATCTTAACAAGTCCTTTTCCTCGCAGTCGTCAGCCGCGCGCATCGACAACTTGCCCTGATCTTGAATGAGATCCCAAAAGGGCACACTCGCCGTCCTGGGGTATCAACGACGGCTCGTCCTCAACGTGCGACAAGTCCTCGCCCGCCGACAGAAGCACACGTCGGAAATAATTCAACGTGGCACAATCGTCACGTCACGCCCGGCGACGCATTCCGGACAATTCAGACCTTCTGGGAGAGGTGAACGTGCACATGGTTCGGGGCGCCGGACGCAATATGACCTTGACTCCGCCGAGGAGTAACACGTGCAGCCGACGCAGAGGTGATGGATGATCATGCCGAATTGGGAGAAGATGGCTGCGTTAGCGGTGTTGCTTTGTTGTCTGCGTATGTTCGCGCCTATGAGAGCTGTGACGGCCGTGTACAGTGATGGAGCTCGAACAGATCGAAAGAGAAGAAGACGTTCTTCTCTGGATCTGGATCAATCTTATTGATTCATGTTGGGTAGCAAACAATGCCTTACTCCCTCTGAGCCTGTAAATCATGCACCAACTGAGACTCGGTTCCCAAACGGATGGCAACATGAGAGCATTAGGAGGGTATCTTGGCTGATTTCTTTTGGAACTGAAACCATACAGCGTTGTCGCACATTCTGGATCGTCAGTGAGCGCTTGGAGAATAGGTGATTCTCCCATATCAATAGACTGATCCGTCTGGAATCACTTCGCTTTTGATCCTAGGATCACCTCTCGCGGGTGCTACACTTTTTGTGCCATGTTGTCCCAGGTCATGTCTCCAGCCGTGGCATGATCAGGCATCAAGAAGATGGTACATCAGAAAAGACCACCTGTCTCAAAAAATCAGGTTCGGGTAACCCTCCATAGGTTCAGAATGGTATGCAGATGCAAAGTCTGCTTCACTGATCGCACCATAGGCGAAAGCGTCGAGCGCCATTATCGGGTTGAAGTCGGCCGGGTTATACGTATGTGGATTGAGCGACGACATATGTTGGTGAGGTAGCTGGTGATGCTGTTCTTGATGATGTTGCTGAGGTGGCTGAACGACGTGCGCATGCAGGCTCTCAACGGGAATAAATTGGCTGCCTACTGCGGGCGGTTTGACATCTTCCTCTTCCTCCTCAATAACGTAGCCCGTCTGTGTCCGCGTCTGTTTTGCCTTTGGCGACGAAGCTGGTAGCGGTAACCTAGCATTCTGTGCCTGGGCCTGCATCCGCGTGTGCATCATGCCGCTGGGAGATGAACATGGAGACTTGGGGATGTGATTGAACGCTGGCATATCACTATACAACTCGGGGAACCTCTGAAAGATGTCTGGCCCCATGGTCCAACACTTGATGTCCTTCAGTCGCTGGTCAAACGTCGGGGAGAACTTGTAGAGTCCAGTCTCGATTTCTCGCGTGTAGCAGTCCCGAAATTCGTATGGCCAGAGAATGCGGAAGGATTTGCAGAACAAATGCCAAAAGTCGTTGCCGCAATAGTCGTGTTCGTTGAAGATGAAACGTTCCCGAACACCAGGCCATGCAAAGTAGTCGATGGCGTACGAGTGCGCGATCTTCTGAGACGGGCGACGCATGTACCATGGCGGGAGTCGTGCGTAACGATCAGAGGTTGAGGCGGTATGGAATTGCAGCAGGGTATGCATGGCTCGCATGATGGCGAGACGCTCGGTGTTGGGACACTTGGCGAACAGCGTCTGGTCGATCCGGCGCAGGATTTTCCAGGAAGGATGCAGGGGAGCTCGCTTCGCAACGGCATCCCATCCCTCAATTATAGCACGGATTGGGACGTCGTCGCACAGATCGTCAGATTCTGGAGCCACTTCCTCGTTCCAATCGAAGCGTTCGCTTAACACCTCGTTCGCGTAACGCCAGTAGTTTCCCCGCCAAACCGAACGACGGCCGGGCTGACGATCGTTGCAACTGTGGCATGAGCAGGATCGTCGGGGGGCAGCCCAGTTGTCGCTCCAGTTGCATGGCATCGGGTTCGGCTCTTTCTCTCCCTTGGCTTGCACCATAACCTGGGTGGGAGAATGGCTCTCGTCAGACTGCAAGGGCACCACTTCTGGTGCAAAAAGGAGATCTTGGGATTGCAGCGGCAAGCTCGGTGTGGGCGAGAAAGTAGCGAGGTCGAAATTCTGCGTCGGACTGGCTCCTGACTGCATGTCGGTGTGTTCGCGTTGGAAGGGGAGGCGAGGGCCGTCTCGGACAGGCGTCAGACTGGCATCTCGCTCGCCACTGGTCTCTTCCTGGGCCATTGTCGCCATGAATACTGTGCTCTTGTCTTCCACCTCTTCGCCGAGCGACTTGGGTAGCTTATGCGTGTCCATGGCCTTCTGTATGTCCTTCAGGGTCTTCGCCATGAGATCTCTTTCTAATTCCACCTCTTTCAGTTGCTTCAACAGGGTGGCAACTTGACCGCTAGAGTCCTGGCGTCGGAATTCCTCCACGAGACCTTCGAGGTAGGCAATACGGGACTTTGTGCGTTCGCGAGCTTGACGCTGGCATCGTCGGTCGATCTCCCGCTTCTTCAAGCGGCGGGACGAGACGCCTTGGGTTTCGTGGGTGTCGGTAGGTCGAGCAGCAGCACCAGCTCCCTGGCTGAGCGTGGTTGTATGCGTAGCCATCGTGACAACAGATGGGTTGTTGTTAGGCACACTGGCGCATAGCGACTGAAGAAAGGTTGTTCAGGATGGGAAAGGATGAAGACGGGGGGAGAGGAGCGTGCGCCATGATGGTGATTGACCCAGAACAAGGGTAATGAATCCGTTCCGAAGTTTGTGAAGTGGCTAACGCTGTTCCAGACATGAGCGTCTCAGGCGGAACCGCACCTGAAGTCGGCCGAGCCTCGTCACTGGCTGAGAGGCCAGTAGGCCACTTAGTACAACTAGGCTGAGCTTCGGGGTTGCGGGGTACCAGTAAGAGTCGAGTGTGGGAGGGAGATGGTCACAACCCTTGGACAGCTGTGCAACCTCAGCACCTCTGGTTAAACTCTCCCTTGAAACAGGGCGCTCAGGGCACCCAGGCACCCAGGCAGTCCAGGGCATCCGTGAGCAAACTCGATCATGCCTAGGCATTTGCCACATTGGGCCCCCCTTTCGCTCCCCCCACTCCCCGACAAAATGGTGAAATTTCGGGGGCATCCCGATGACACTTCTGTGCGTCCGAAGCCAGATTTCCCCCAGATGGTCTCATCTCTCATCTCATGCCCCGGAGAAGTGAATACGAGATTCAAGCGTTCCTTCGGTCCCCAAGCAGCCACTCAGCAAACACAGACGAGCCTCGAATTCCCGGCGACCTCAGGAGCTAGAAAACCAGCACCTCGTCCTCATTGGTAGTTTCGTGCGAGGGTCCTTGTCAATTTGGGGATAAAAGCGTGTAATCGTCACAATCCGAGGTATGCTTGGTGATGGAGCGGACGAATTATGCTTGGACGGGGTGCTTGTGCTCTGACCGACCCAGACGAAAGTGAAGCGGGCTTCATTATTCAAGATTTAGATGGACCTGATGCATATTCTCGGTAGGCACCTAGGATAGTGAAGGGGTTTGTCAGCAGGAGATTCCAAATCCCCCACTTCCTTACTCGTCAAGGCGGGGATACCGTGGAATTCGATAATTACAGCGTTGAGTTCCCAGCTATTCGGGCGATCGGTTTACCCATTTCCCCCTTTCACGCCAAGAACAAAAGGCTTCAAACGCCCCCCCTCCCTCCCCACCCACAAATGCCTCCGAACTGGCAAACTGGATCGATGGCGTGCCCACTGCCCATTGCCTACGGTGTACCTAATCCACTAGCGATTCTAATGCACGATACAGTAGCCCGGAGACCTTGGTTCGAGTCCAAGATGCATCATGTTCATGTGCACCCGTATGTCTGTCTTGTCTGGTCGCGAACGAGGCTAGCCCTGAGTGTCTGCGTGTTCGAAAGACTGTTTTGGGTAATGGGGCATCAGGCTCCGGCGTCTCTACGCTTTCTTATTGGTTGCCTTGCGACTCTCGACCTGTTATGCAAGATGTGCTTCGGAGATAAGTATCCCTCTTCCCTGTATATGTACTCGGTTCGTACCTAGCTTCTCTTGCTAGTCCATTGCACCATGTTCATGGTCCACACGACTCGTACCCGGTCAACGACCCCTCCTAAAAATGCCCCTCCTCTTTCACCATCTTTTTCAGATCCAGAAAATCTCTTATCCATCCCTCCTGTCTTGTCGCTATATATTCCAGACCAGGTGGCTTCCTGCGTCTCCAATTCTTGATTCGCATCATCGCACATCCCGATTCCCACAATGTCGAGCTGCTGCACTACTGGCTTCCGATGGGAGGGGACTCCCCGAGGCCATGAAGCCACCCTCGCCGGCAAGAAAGCCTATGTCACCGGCACCAACAAGGACGCCGCCGTCCTCATCGTCCACGACATCTTCGGCTGGACTTTCACCAACGCTCGAGTGCTAGCCGACCACTATGCCGAGGAAGCAGACGTTACCGTGTATTTGCCTGATTTGTAAGTATCGTATCTGGATTGGACCGAAAGAAAAAGACCACAGCACCCTTTCGTTACCCAGTATCAATCCAGCATCGGGACATCTCGCGCAATGGTCAAAAGGTTGCTGACGACTCCACCCTTCTTCGATCGTTGGCTCCAGCTTCGACGGCGAGATCGTCTCTCCCGACCGCCTCTTTGGGACAGGCGAACATGTAAAGAGCGAGCCATTCGACGTCATGGCCTTCTTGGGCCGACACAGCAAGGAGATCAGGCAGCCGGGGATCTTTGCTTGTGCCACCGCGCTGAAAAAGGAATTGGGCTATAAGAAAGTCGGCGCAATTGGCTTCTGCTATGGTGGTTGGGCCGTCTTTCGACTGGGTGCCAAAGGTCAGTTTTGGATCGTTTCCCTCACCTAGGAAAGCCTTCTGTTTGCATTCTGGGGCGGGGTGATTCCACCGTTGGACCACCCGAACTCATGTTTAACAACTGTGGTATGGATTGAAACAGGCAACAACCTCGTCGACTGCGTATCCACCGCACACCCGTCTCTGCTCGAGAAACCCGAGATCGACGCCATCAGCGTGCCGGTACAACTCATCGCACCAGAGACGGATCCGACCTACACCCCCGAACTCAAGGAGTACTCTCTGAAAGTCCTGCCGACGCTGAACATCGATTTCGACTACCAGTACTTTCCCGGCCTAGTCCATGGGTTCGCTACGAGAGGCGATACCAGCGACCCGGCCCAGAAAAAGGGCCTCGAAAGGGCCAAGAACGCCGCCGTCTCGTGGTTCCGAGAATATCTGCACTGAGCTCGACCGGTCGACTTTTATTTACCATTTTATCACTTTCAATTGCTGTGGAGAGCTTCTCAACTCGCTCCTCTGCCACACGCCCACTCTTTTGGCCTTTCTGTTTTTTGTTTTTTTTTTTCGCCAGAACTCCTGTTCAGCCGGTCCAGGAACTTGCTCAGTTCACGATCGATGCTATTGATGGGGAACAAGGACAAGGACAAGTCCACTTTACTTGGACCAGGAAGATCTCAATGTTGAGTTTGAGTTCGGAGAGCGGAAGAGCAGCGACACTTGTGCGTGCAAAGTGGGAATCTGTCTTGTCAACGACCAGACAGTCCCTAGTTAGTTAGCGACTATTATTATAGGAAGCAAACCGAAAGCAAGCCAAAGCCATTTTCTGGACTTGGAAATATCCTTTCCATAGTTATCGCTCAGTGGTGTGTATGCGAGGAATCATATCCGTATCCTTGTGTGACCGCTCTTCCCGAGATCGAGACCAGGCACGCACAGGTCTGACCAGTCACACATGCAGTCTGCACCAGGCACAAACATGTCGCTGTGCCGGTTGAGCCCACCTATTTTCTTGATAGAATCTTGGCGCATCGACAGGAGGACCGTCGGGCCTCAAAACACACCCTAAAAGGCCTTGCACACAATCACCTGGGACTCATCTGTGCCACGCGCTCCAAGACGAGGGCAAATGTCGGCCAATGACCAACGGCCGTCATCAATTCGGCCGTTCTTAATAGGCTTTGCATGATGATGGTGTGACGCATGGGTGTAACCCGGTACGAGGTATCTATCGTTCAAATGCCTATATATTAATCAACGAAGGCGGGTCGCAGTATCTTTCTCCAAAACTCCTCCAACACCTTTGCCCTAGATTGTACCTCGTACAGATGACTCCAACTAGAAAATAAAGGCGTCGTACCCAAGAAGCAAGAAAATCCGTCGCCATGCTATTTTCCAACCTAATTCTATGCTTACAATAATGCCTTGCGGCTGATGTTTTTTCATTATTCATAACCATAAGTCTATCATGGTATCAATCTCCTCTTCCTGCTCCTCCTGCTCCTCCTGCTCCTCCTGCTCCTCCGTGTGCCTATCCTCCAAATGATGATCAAAGAAGAGCCTGTGGAAAAAGTGTCGTGAGCGGTCGTTGAACTGGTTATAAATAGGTCAAGGCTGGTGGGAGACTGAAAAACCCACACCAGAGGCTCTTATCGGTCATGAAAACCCAAAAATCAGGGCCCATTGAACCCTGTTTCTGCAACGATTTTTACCACCAAATGCTAGATCGAGGGCTTGGAATCTTGACCTTGCCGACTGGCTCAATGCTCCTCACACATCAACGGGTATGTGGCCTTTTGATGGAGTGCAATCTCTGATCAGGTTGAGGCACTTGGTGCTGGTGCTATCAGCAGTCAACCAGAAGTGGAAGGCTTGCTGTGAAGACGCCTGCACAGTTCGACGAAATGCGTCGGTAAGCCGTGAGATTTGTCACAGTAGATGAATCTCAAATACCGCATTGCTGTGGTGATGCTGTGAGCTTGCTGATGGGTCTACTGAGAAGACGCATGACCCGGGAGATAGGGCTTTGGTGAACGATTCTGTTGAAACAGCTCGGACCATTCTCATGCTCATACTTGACTTCAGCTATTGCCTTGCGCAGATCTCGACGGAAGGCACGACCGATCAAGATTTCCTGGCCATGGCCATCCTCAACCACCTTCACAGGGGTTGTGAAGAGAACGCCTTCGACGTTGCGAAGAGACCACTGGATGACAGCAATGCCGAGGACCTTAATCCGAGTGCCATCGTACTGAACAAGACCTATACGACTTTGAAGCTTCTCAGGCAAATCTTCAATTCGTGTCCAGGGTATCCCAAGTTTTGTGATGACACCCAACTCAGCCGTGTTATCGTCTGCGCCATCGTCAAAGACTGCACTAGCACCCATGAGCTTGTACTCATTGTGGCTGATGACGGTAATGCTCTGACTCCGCTCGATTTTATGGCCATCATCAATGTTTTTCAATAGCTTCTCCAACACCGGCAGGTCGTCTATGCTTGGATGAGAGACAACCGTTGGAGAACCCGTCAACATATTGTGGCGGGACGTGGGAAGGTTGGCATCAGGGTCTGTGCTCGAGGATGGGGGGGCAGGTAGGTCCGGAGATTGTGAGCTCGGGACAGCCATCGGCGTTCCCGATGATCCACTAGGGCCTCGATCTTTGACGAGATCGTTATGCTGCCATATCAAATGTTAAACCGAACACAGACAACGGAGGCTGATGCCGACTTACTCTCATGCGTGACCAAACCATTCCCAACCGGCGGAATCTCCCCTGCCTTCTCGGAGACGCAGATAGCGCAGCGTCGTAAGTCGAACTCCGTGGGGAAGACATCGAAACTCCCATGGAAGTTTGTGCACGGCTGAGTGGTGGCTGGTTGCAAATGATCTGGCCGTGCGAGCAGTCGATGGTGGCGGCCGAGAAGGGTCGGGGTTGCAAGACGCAACTGCGGCGCCACCACAGAGCGAGCACACTGTATTCGATAACAATTGAGCAGAGTGAGGCAGATCAGGGAATATGATTGATGTGGACAAACCCCAAAGAAAGTAGACGTTGTGAAAGATATAACTGCTCTAGATGTAATTACAATTAGTACTTGACCCTATGCCCATCTTTGGGGGGGAGGGGGGAAACAGTCGTTGGAGAGAAGGATCCAAAGTAACGCACCTTCTTCTGCCCTTTACTCGCGTGAGGTGAGGCGAACTAAGGGAGGAGAAAACGGTCGGTTTCTTCTCCCCCAAAAGCTAAATGCGTGGCAGTCAGTCCGTACTATCCTGCCTCTATAGAATCCCGAGATACTTTTCCACTACCTTATTCTGATGGATCATTATTTGACATTACTATTGTCTGTAGCTTATAAGGTCGTGATAAAGAGGATAAATTCTGGAGCTTTGTACCCGAAAAAATTGAGTAAGATGTAAAATAACTTGGGGGTATTGTGATCACTACTTCGCAGTCGCGTAGCAGTCGGATAATGACCCGTCGATGCTCATCCCGTTGACTCAGTGTGGTGCTTGGCTACAATTTCTCAGGAAACAAAATGGCTACGGAATTCTACCAGCCCACTGACTCGGACGTTCGGGCTTCTGTACTTGATACAGATTCAGCCTCGAAGGCTGCTCTGAGAGATGTGGAATGCCCTCCACTCAATTAAAGGTCTTTACTTACCCCACGGCGTCTGCTCCGCCACGAAGACTTCACAGAAAGCCTCATGTTCCAACTTTACTTGTCGTTTCCTTCTATGGTATCAGCATGTCGCCGCGGTCAAGGCTCGATCTAGTTCACTCCAAAGAATGGTAAGCTACGACGAGCTTTCAAACCTGCTGGGCGCATATCCAGACCTCATCATCCTCCGCCGCTTCGGGCCCCTGGCGTCACAAGTCCTGCTCCATCTACAGGCTGAACTCCTCGAACTAGACCACGACCTCGACTTCCTCAGAGCAGCCGAGAAAGCCGACCCCGAACAACAAGCGCATGCAAAGTCTTGGGCCAAGGCGAATGCATCAATCGCCCAGGGGAAACGGAGCATCCGGAAAGAATTGATTGAAGATGCCGAGAAGAAGCTTCTGAGATATTGTACGTCGAGGCGCCCACCCTGTCTGCATCTATCCCACGAGTTCCTTGCGAATTTTGCTGATTCACTCGCCAAAGATCAATTTGTCACACACACATCTGGCGTGCTCAAGCTTCCCCAGCCTGATCGGTGCGACATGGATTTCCTGTGCACTTGGCTCGAGAGTGAAAGAGGAGGCAATAACTTTCTCAAAAAGCACTCGGACGCCGAGGCCAGAGCGTGGGATCCCCAGCAAGCCAGAGACCTCATGACCGTGAACAAGCGGAGAGACCGTTTCGCGGCCTGGGTGGGCAACACCATAATGCCGCTATATCACGGCAAAATTGGCCATCGCATTCATCCAAGGATTGATGATGGGTCCATCGGGCCGCGATACTGGTACGACGATGGTCACTTCGCGGCTGTAGGGAATGTTACCTGCACCGTGCTTTCGTCGGTCATTCCGTCCATCTCCATCGTTGCCCTCTACTATATCCAAAATATGCTTGCTCGGCTGCTGGTCATCATCGCCCTGAGCACCTTGTTCTCGCTGATCATGAGCTTCGTGGCACAAGGTCGTCGATACGAAGTCTTCGCCGCCACGACGGCCTTTGCAGCCGTTCAGGTCGTTTTCGTCGGTGGTGTGAATTTTGTGGTCGCAGCCCAGCCACAGCCAGCCTGATGATGTTTAAAGTTTTTCTTTTGTTTTTCTATACCAGGTCAGGGATCTGATAATAGGATCTGATAGCTAAGATGGAGCAACGACGGCGGCGCGGCTTCGGGGAAAGTTAATTTGAACACCAGTGACACCTTAGCAGTCAAAGTCTGAAACGATCGCCGTCGTTCACGTAATTTCATTTTTGTGTCGTCGGCGGAAAGGTTCGCTGGTCTGATCACCTGCACGAAATCATAGTTCAGAGATTGAAAGACCAGAGTTCATTACGTATCAGATTACTAGCCGTACAACAGATCCATCATGTAACGCAGCAGATCCTTTGTCAACTTAAAACGGATTCGGCCGTTGTCAATAACCAAGAGAATTCCAATAAAAAAAAAAGGTTCCTTCAAGAGCTTCATGCTGTTGTGCCAACGCTTTGCGCAGAGGAAGCCTGGCCTTGATGTTGCTGGCCTTGAGTGTTTTCATTGCCCTTGATCAGCGCCGCGAACTTTTCGGACTTGCATTTGCTTGACGCCTCCACAACGCCCTGGTGAGCGGCGTTTGCATGGTCGTTTTGCTCCTGCTGTCGTTTCACCTCTTCTGCATACAAGTCAGCCCCCGTGGTGAAGTTAATGGTCAGGATGAGTCGAAATTACCATCAGTCAGCACAACGCTGTAAAGAGGCTTTAGCGATGGAATCACCTCTGACGACTCCTTTAATTGTGGCAGCCACATTTTATATCGACCGCTGAGCTCGGAAGTAACGAAGAGGTCGGCCTCGTACGAGTACGGCCCACCCACCCAACGCCAGACTGCTGTGAGTTTGCCATGACACTGCACCATAACGCCATCGAT
Organism: Fonsecaea monophora; assembly: GCF_001642475.1. Lineage (NCBI taxonomy): Eukaryota > Fungi > Ascomycota > Eurotiomycetes > Chaetothyriales > Herpotrichiellaceae > Fonsecaea > Fonsecaea monophora. Next base: position 69,925 of record NW_019174022.1, read on the forward strand.
GTTCACTGTGTAAGGTCGCTCGAGAGGTTTGAGCTTCTCATCGTATTGCTGGGGTGACCGCACCAAGTTGAGAGCCAGCTGCTGTGAGATGATGATACAGTCAATATCGGCGTCATTTATCTCTCCGCGAGGCACCTCAACCCATTTCCCCACACCGTTGACCGAGACGTCTATTCCCTGATAAGATGGCGTCAGAGTAGCTGTTCAGAAGAAGAGACAAACATACCATGTCTCGCGTTGATTGCGATTCTTCTTTCTCGCAGAATTCCTGTTTACTTGCCGGCCTGCGACAGTAGTGGCTCACAGTCGAAAAGAGCCAAGCGAAAACTTTTGTATAAGTTGACCTTGATCGGTGGTCTGAACGAGTACCAAGGGGTTTCTGTAGCTCGTCGTCGGATAGATGCTCGTCAGCGTAGCGATCGGGCCGCAACTTATGATCGAAATGCATTCTACACGGAGTGAAGAAAAGATCAGGCTGAGAGACTTTGGCGCTGCGGTCTGTATATAAACCGAGGGAGAGGAGACAAATGAGCTGCACGTGGCGCTCATACCCCGGCTGCACGAGGGTCTCGAGACGTTTGCTACAGTCAGAATGCTCGATAAGTTCCTAACCTTAGCTTTTGGGCAAAGGGGCAAGAACAAGCAGGTGACCACTGCGGCCGAGCAAGGAGCGGTTTGTTGAGAGCGCAACCACAGTGGCTGATGTGACAGGTGTCATTCCTTGGGCGATGTTACCAATAGAGAAGCTTCTGAAAGCGATGCTGTAAGGGCGACTATGAGGCTGAAAGATCCGACTCCAGCGCATGTTGGGATAACGAGGCAGATGAATCATACCCCACATGCATATTTTCAACTTGTTGTCCAGGTGGGGGAAAGCACCATTACGGTAGTGTGACATCGTTCAGGTCCGACCAATAAGGTTTCTCCATCTCAAAAAAGCCATGAGGCAGTCAGGCTGAAACCAGGACGAGACTTGTATACAGGCATTTAGGTAACCCAACACACCCTCTACCTCGTACTTGTAGATGAAACGAGGAGCAGCTGGCTTCCTCTGTGAGGCTGCAGGTAGCATTTGTGCTTGGACTTGCAAAGAATTGGGCAAGCAAGACAAGGCTGCTTTGTGAAGCTGAGGGCCATCACCAGTGCGTTGGACTCTCGGGTGTTAACCTATCAGAGCATCGTGCATCCCCGGGTGCCCAGTCACCCGGCCGACTTGCCCAGATGTGCCTTAGGGCGGGGTCATCGGAGCAAACGACCTTGGCAAGGTCCACCCGAGCGACTAGGCTGAGTACAGGGCGGCATCACCCTCGTCCCGATCGGGGTTGACATGGCTGCAAAATTCCTGGGTCTAGGCCTGATCTTTCTAGACAGATCAGCCTTGCGAGTGTCTTCACTGCCCCTATATCTCTGGGGCGCGTCTCTCAGCCCATGACAGGGCAATACGCCGGTGTCGAAGAGAGTCGAGACAACCCACTACAGAGTGTTATCCACGCTGAACCGCCGCCCGTCTAGGCCGAGCAACAACGAACTACGGCATCAGAGGAGACGAGGAGGGGAGAGGATCTGAAGGGTTTGGTAGTGGCTGGGCCGTCGTTGTCGCGCAGGGAGATGGGATTGGATCATACGGGTAGATCTGCCGCGGGTTTTCTACCGGGCTGGGATGAAAAGCAGTCGTTGGCACTACATGTATGCATACAGCCCTGGACCAGGATGGGATGGCTTTGAGGGAGACTATGGAGATGGTCGTGTCGTGCGGAATGAGACCCGGGTCCAAGATTGTACAGAAACGGAGGGAGACAAAAGGGTGAAATGGAAAGAGAGGGAGAGGGAAATCAATCGTCTGCGCGGTGTCCATACTGCATACATAATAACATGGACTATGAATCCCTGAGAACTCCAAGAAAAGCCGCCATCTATGTGAGGTTCCCCCTTCTCTTCATCTTTCTCTTTCTATTCTCTTTCGTCCCCAGTCTGTTGCTTTGTGCCTCAGTCCCAGTCCCCTTAACTTGTACTTGTACAACATACGACACCACACCATACCTACCAAAATGTCATACATATCGATCTCCCTTCCTTAAATGTCCCTCCCAGAACAACTGAACATCACATATCGGGGACATAAAAAGTGGTAGAGAGCCCCACAGTATAGAATGTATCATCGTGGTACTGCTGCCATCTCCGCTTCCGAGTCCACTTCTTTGACCGACTCACTTGACTCACGCACAACGCATGATGGTTTGGGACTGCTTCGTGGAGGCGACGGAGGGACCCGAAGAGAGCTCGTGACGAGGAGAATAGGAATTTCCGCTCGGCCTCCGGCTCTGGCTTGTGGCTGGTACGAAACTGTTGCCCGTGAAATGGACATGGATAGGTGAGAGAAGGGCGTCGTGTTCGGGTCCAGTGACCAGTTGCTTCGATCTGCGACGTTTATTCATCCCCCTCTCTTTATGTGTATGTTTGTGTATGCGTGCTGCGAGAGAAGAGGAACAACGAAGGGAAAAGTAACAGGGGAATATACTAGACGTTTAGTGAGCGAAAGAGGAGGGGGGGGGGAGGGTGAATGTGTTTGTGTGTAAGGAGTGCACACAGGAACCTTGGAAGTGAATCAGAAAGTAACCAGTACCTACGAAGACACTACAGCTCCTTCACGAGACTAGAACAGACAATAAAACAGGTCTCTCTCTTCAGACACAGATATCAAAGACATACAGACCCTTTACGACCAACACACCCACGCCCACGCAGACACACTCTCTCTTCTGTCCCCTACCATTCCCTGCCCTGCCCAACCTCACGAAACCTCCCACATCTCCATCTCTTACATCTCGCACCACCACGCTAGAGCTTCAGAGGAGTCAAGACTCTTGTCGTTCTTGCGTTGTCTCATCGATCCAACCGTCCTTTTGCCTGCGTCGAGTCGCCGACTCGACTCGAATCGACTTGACCCGCCCAAGTGGAGTCGATATCAAAGGCACACTACACTACACCACACTACTCTACACTACAGAGTCCACACTACACTACACTACACTGCACCACCAGCAGATCCGTCGTGCCGTGCCGTGCCATGTCATGTCGTGGCAAACCTCTACCGTCAAACTTGATCATGACAACGCCACACTACTCCGAACTACTCTGCACTACCCTACCCTACGCGGACAGGGGAGAACATCTTCGCACCAGATATAAATACGAACAGGGAGTCATGGAGATACACAAGCAGAGTGGGGCGGAGGCTGGCCGGGGATGATCAGCGTGGGCAATTGCAAGACTGACGGGACATGATGACTAGATGGCTACATGGCTAGATACGAAGACTGCCGGCGTCCAATCTCAAGGTGGAACACCAAAAGGTGCTTTAGTTCCTTACAAGGAAGCCTAGAGACCATAGAGAATTGAGGATGAAAAGGAAAAGAGGACAAACTACAGAGACAAGGAAAAGTAACAACGTTCTGGTACCTTCTGGGTTCTTAACCCTGCCAAATTCGGATGCATACAAGTGGTGGGAGAGAGGGAAAGCAACCATACACCATGCCTTCGAACGTGCTGTCGTCCATTCCAGCATCCATGCCAGCTGTCCTGTATGTATCAATGTGCTGATATGCCCATGTCCAGATGTCCCCGATGAGCAAATGCCCTGTCTGTGCACCATGTCGCCTTCGCTTCGCTATGCTTCACCGCTCAAATGACCTGCAGTATACCCTTGAGAGCAATGCATTGCGCTATCCCATATGCCTGCGGTTTTCCATTCTCTCAACAATCTGTGTAGAAAAACGAAAAGGTTCACAAAGGAATGAGTGTCCGGGTAGACAAAGGAAAAAAGCGACCTCGTGGTTTAGCGACGGCGTTGGACAGTCTGCCAGCCATCCGAGTCGGTCCCTTTCCTGGCACGGGTACCAACACCTGGAACAAATTTTGCAATATTCGGGTTGTAAGAACGGCCACTTGATCCAGACTTCCCACTGTTACTGCGATCTCGGGGACCTGTTCCGGGATAAGGAATTTGGGTGATCAAGTTCATGGGCCGTTCGCAAGGGTCATGAGAGAATCCAACCTGGACCTCTTGGTAGGGTCCTGGCCTCCTCGATCGACGAAGAAACTCCTCTCGGACAATGCGGGCAATGACGGTAGACGAAAAGACCGCAGTAGCTAGAGCAATAGAAGTCAGAGCGATGACAAGGTAGGGGAAGGGGGTGCCGACTTACCATTACCAGTGTTAAACAACCATACCAACTCGACATTATGTCGACCGACAAGTTCAACCAAGTCCCTCCTGAATCTGTCTTCAGTCAAGCCGTTGGTGAAGAGTTGTTGACGAGCAAAGGTCAAGCGACGACGCTCGTTGGTCGGAGGTTGCATTCGAGCAAGGTCCTCGTTCTCGGGATAGGCCTCGCCATACTTGACCTCATGGCCTTTTCCAAACAAGCCACAGCCATAGTCATGAACGGCTTCGACTTCCTCGTTCATGAAAACCATGGCGGCACCGGCGTACTGGAAGATGACACAGACGGCCTCATATTGCTCCACGTATGCCATGGAAAAGATGGCACCAGTGCTAATCCGTTCCGTCACCATGCTCAAGGGCTTATCTTTGGACCAGCCATAGATCCAGATGCAGCGGAAGTCCTCCTCCCGCGATGGACCGCATTGACCCTGGTTCGAGGCTTGCTCGGTGATGTGTCGCTTTAATCCGTCAGACGGTCCAAACTTGACCAAACGATTGTTGCTTGGGATGTCGGTTGCAGCAACCGCTGCCCAAGTGGATGAAGTATTGGATCTTGCAGCAGGACAACCTGCGTTGCCATTTTGAGGGAGGAGTTGAGCTTTGGCGACAGGGATAGAGTTCATGCGGAATTTCTCAATAGACCAAGGAGCCGTGGTCTGATTGAACGTGTCAAGCATGGAGTGGACGTCCCGTGCAATGCCATTCGCTGCTTCATTTTCACCCTCGCCTCGCAGCTTGTTCCATGATTAGTCCAGCGCGCTGCACATGGGAACAGCCGTTCCTTACATGCTCCACAACCCGATTCAAGTGGCTCAGGGCATCCGCCATAATGTCGCTGACATGGAGAGGGTCGTTTCCGATTGCCATCATGTCCTGTGTTGATGCCTGATTAGCACGGGTTCGTCTTTTTCGCCTTGCGCGGCATCTGGAGAGGGACGAGGGGTTTGGGGGGGAAAAGGACAAAGGATGGGTGTTCAAGGGTAGGGAGGGACCAACTTCAGAGTCTTCACTACTGGCGTCACTGTAGGTGAGAGAAGGAGAATAGATTGGATGGTGGGAGGGGTGGCCGAGGCTGCGCCAGGTTGGGCTAGAGGTGGTAGAGGAGGAGGAATATCTGGAGAGCATCATGGTGGAAGAGGGAGGAGGAGAGCAGGAGATGTGTCTCAACAACTCTGAAAGGGGTGCGGCACAAAGGCAGGGCACTTGGGGGGTGAAGCGTGAAGCGTCAATAGAGCTTCTTCTCCTCAAGCCCAAGGCAGTAAACAAGATTGTGTGTTTCCTGTCGCCACTTCACTTTGGATGCCTGGGGGAAACAAAGAAGTCAAGGAAGGCTCCCGCTACAGAACCAGAAACAGCAGTGCAGGTTTCGCGTCAAGCAGCAGCTACCCGAACCAAGATAAAAGAGCTGGTTTTGATGGGCTTTTTTTTCTTTCTTCAAAAGATATCAAGATAGTTCGATGGACTGGGTTCCTTTAGATTTTGTTTTCAACACTGAGGATGTGGGAATTTGTTTGCTCCTCTCAGTCCTGGTGGGAATCTCATCTCATTTGTATGTCTGGCCACCTCCAACCATTGCTCCACAGTGGGAGAAACCACCCCTCAGACCCGTTGGTCCATGGTCCATGGCCTTCTGGATCTCAGCATTTTGATAATATAAACTTGCAGATAAGGGCCAAAGGGAGACAAAACACCATAGCGGACAAGCTGCTCGTCAAGCCCGCCGGAACCTACAGAGTTATCACATGTGCCAACTGGAGCTGATCCATATTTCTTCGCTTCATCTTCCAATCGTAGAGTCTTGTCTCGGTGAGCGCCAGAACGCCATCCTGATGCCCAACTCCCGACCCAATGCCCGTCTTGCCTCGATTGTCCTGGTCATAGCATCTCGATTTTCGTGGGCACGGCGAAGGAGATATTTCATACACTCCCCCATCTTGCCCCAAACCAAATATTTATATGCCTTGGGAACCTCCACGGTGTGGTTGCTGTCGTGCGACGCTAAACGGGTCCTTGCCCGCTGTACCACCTCGTAGCTGACGTTGTCCGCCATCCCCATCAGTTGGCCATATGCCAGTTCGATCCGGGGCTCGCCAGTACGAGCTTGCTCATCTCGAAGTTCGCTGGCTAGTCTGACCGATTCAGCATTGTGGGTGGCGAGCACGAGAGCAACCCGAGGGAATTCCGTGGATCCTCCCTCCACAGGCTGCAGGATGCCCTGGTATCGCCGTTGCAGGATGCTCCTCGCGATGCCGTTGTAGCAATTGTGGGTCTCGTCGATGGTGGGCCAGAACAGCTCGCGAGGATCACTTCCCATGTAGGCTCCTCGCACCAGCTTCACCCCGAGCACGAAGCCTTCTGTTCGAGCTAGCTCAAGATGCCGTGCCAGATTTTGTGGCGTCTTTTTAGCATACGCCTGGTAGGTGCCGTATACCAATGCTTGTTCGCGGTTGTACCGCTTTGCAAAGTACATTGTCCAATTGTCGATGCCTTGTTGCAACGATGCCTGTTCGGCATCGAACAGAAGTTTGACCCCTTTCTCTTGAGCTCGTTTGCAGATATCATGTACAGCCTCCTCAAACTCTGGTGAACACGCAATGGTCGCCTTAAGATGTCGAAGGGCTTGACGTCCAGCTCCAGTGAATTTCAGTGCGACAAAGTCGCCCTGCTGAGCGAGGTCCACCGTATCGATGGTGTTCTGTCTCCACGTGGCAATCTCCTCAGCATCAACGTGTGCTTGTTCTGAAGCATTCTTGGGAACCACCAATCCCTCGGCCTCTTCCTTACTAAGGACAACCTCTTTTGCGTGACCCAATATAACCCCCTTAAAGCCGGTTCTCTTCAAGTCTGAAATTGTCCTTCGGACCTCTGATGGCGTCTCGCCAGCACAGAATTGGGCGTAGAAGGTGTGCTTGAGGAGCGAGTGAAGAATCGGATTGCGGTCGGGGTTGAACAGAGGCGACTTCGTGTGAGCAAGGAAGGTCATGGCGACTAACGAGGGACGAAGTAGAAATGGAACGGATGATATTGAGGTGATGAAATACGACCGCAGCAACGAATTTAAGGGCACGCATGCCAACGGTCTTGGTGAGCGCATGTCTAAGGTGTGAGTGTCAGTCTCGACAACATCGTATGCTGTAGATGTAATGTTGCGCCGTGTATGCGCTTTGCGATGTTGACGTTGTTGTATCTGTCGGTAGCCCTTGTTTTCTATACAATAATCATGACCTCGTAGGCGTGTTTCGTGCCGCGAACACACAAAAAGAGCAGGGATGGACTGTATGTAGAGGATCTGTCTCGGAGGTATTCGTGACGTCAATCTGCTATACAAGTAGAGGTCCATTCTGAGGATTGAGAGGGAGTGCAAAGTAGGGATAGGAGTAGAAGGGAAATCATGAAGGGATGTACAAACTCATTTCAATAAATGATAGCAACAGTGGGCTAATCAAGATAGAGGGGAGTGGGAGTAGTGGCAGTGAATAATGGTCACCAGGTATCCCGCATTGTAGATAGGTACGTCAGTCGCCAATCTCGCCGCCCATCTCCACGCGCCCTTCGAGATAAAGAGGAACTGGTGGGTCTTATCGGCTGAGTTTGAGCCGTGAATAGCCGCAAGCGGAAGCGACATAATGCAGGAACCAACTGGCAACCCTCGCCGATTCTGGCAGTGTCACCTGTGTCCACATCTCATGCCTAGAAGACATTTGAAGATACACAAACCTTGTGATCATTTGTCGCTATACTTGTTGGTTTGTATTGTTGAGCAGCAGATCAGAGGTTGGTCATCAAACAGTAGACAACTGGCACCCCAACCAGACCTCTCTGAGGTGGGCAAATCCAGAATCAAATCAGGCGCATCTCATCAGAACTGGCTATGTCTAACAGACTGTCGACCTTCAGGTAAGGAAGAAAGAATGATAATGATGGAACGAACAGGTGGGTTATTCTACTGCAAGTTGGGCAGCAGTCGAGGTGCACGTGATCAGAACGTTGCTTGGACAACCAAATCCGCCAAGACAACTAACTCGGATTGGGCCAAAGTCGCAACATTGAATCTCAAACCGTAACTCGTACACTACAGTTCAAGTCACGGCTCTCCACACACACCTTCAGCAAGCCACGGTCTCGACCACTGTATCTGGCTTGCGCTCTACTATCTACGAGCCTCACTCTTCATACCATTCATGGTAGATTGCTTCGCCTCCCATTCTATCTTCGGCGTGTCCTGATGAGCTCCGTTTGGGTGTAATCACGCATCTCAAGCAGCTCATACTGCCACAATGGCCTCTGACGGCGCCTCTTCAATTTCTGTCACTGTTCGAGTGAGACCGTTCACTATCCGAGAAGCCGCTCAATTGACGAAATGCGATGACACAACAATATTTCTGGGTGACGGTTCGCTGGCTGCTGCCCCAACTCCAAAGCTCTCTCAGAAGGGCATCCGGTCGGTCATCAAAGTCGTCGATGAAAAGTGTTTGTATGTGCCGCCCGCCGTTCGATGGAATCTTTCAACAGGCTGACTTACTCCTTCAGGATATTCGACCCCCCCGAAGACAATCCTGTTCAGAAATTCTCACGATCCGTCATCCCCTCCGGTAAACGAGTCAAAGACCAAACTTTTGGCTTCGATCGAATCTTTGACGAAAACGCATCTCAGGGCGAAGTTTACGAAGCCACCACAAGACCTTTGCTAGATAGTGTCTTGGACGGATATAATGCAACAGTCTTCGCTTATGGCGCAACGGGTTGCGGAAAGACTCACACCATTACTGGCACCGCTCAAGAACCGGGCATCATCTTCTCAGCGATGAAGGAGCTATTTGAGAGGGTCCAAGAGCAGTCCAGCGAAAAGATTACAGAGATATCGTTATCATATCTGGAGATTTACAATGAAACCATCCGTGATCTGCTCGTGCCTAGCACCGTCAGAGGCGGGTTGATGTTGAGAGAGGATTCAAACCAAGCCGTCTCGGTTGCAGGGCTCTCGAGCCATCACCCACAAAGTGTTGAAGAGGTCATGGAGATGATTGTGAGAGGGAATGAAATGCGGACAATGTCACCCACAGAAGCCAACGCAACTTCTTCCCGCTCGCACGCCGTGCTACAGATCAACGTTGCCCAGAAAGACAGAAATGCCGGTGTCGAGGAGCCTCACACAATGGCTACTTTGAGCATAATCGACCTCGCCGGGAGCGAGCGTGCAAGCGCCACCAAAAATCGAGGCGAACGACTACTTGAAGGCGCCAACATTAACAAGTCTCTTCTGGCACTGGGCAGTTGTATCAACGCCCTTTGCGACCCCCGCAAACGAAATCACGTTCCTTACAGGAATTCCAAACTCACGCGTCTGCTCAAGTTTTCTCTAGGCGGGAACTGCAAGACTGTTATGATTGTTTGCGTCAGCCCTTCAAGTGCGCATTTTGACGAAACGCAAAACACTTTACGGTATGCCAACCGAGCCAAAAACATCCAGACAAAGGTGACTAGAAACGTGTACAACGTCAATCGTCATGTCAAGGATTACCTGGTCAAGATCGATGAACAGATGGCTCAGATTAACGAACTAAAGGCTCAGCTGAAGGAGGCCGAGACGTTTGCTTTTGCCAAGTTCAAGAAGCAGAATGAGAAGAAGGAAAGCATTGCCCGAGAGGGAGTCCAAAGAATCAAAGCGGCGTACGAGAATTCTGCGGCCGAGAGACAAGAACGGACCAACAACATGATCAAGCTGAAGCAAATTGGCCGAAGGATTGCCATGCTCTCTTCATGGATTTCTGCCTTTGATGCAGTGTGTGATGGCCTGGATGAAGACGACCTCATGAAGAATATGCAGGCCGTGAAGAAGACAGCTCAAGGCATCATGATGGAGTTGGAAAGCGGTCGACACCACTGCCAGCAGAAGGTCCTCAAGAGCAGCTGGGATCGCCCCATGAACACGGCACTGGAGCATAGTTTGAAACAGCTGAAGGACGTGGACACTGGCGACATGATTGATTCCGAAATGCTTCGACGCGAAGTGGAAATGCTCAAGTTGAATGCTGAGCGTGAGTCATTTGCAGCTGTGGCCGAGCAAGACAAAAACGGAGATGCTCCCACCATTCAAGTTCTGCTACGAGCCCACTTTGAGACTATCGCTGCCATCGAGAGCTTGAACCGCATGAGCGTCGAGGAGGCAGTTGAAGCTGCCAACCAGATTTTGGGAAAGATGATCAACTCCGCATCTGGCGCAGCATCATATGTCGTGAGACCAGATGGAAGTCTTGCTCCTGTCGAGGCATTTGGGCCGACCAAGGCTGGCACCCCCAAGCGACGCAAACAGAGCATCAACAACTCCATCCTGGACGGGAGTCCTGTGAGGGTGATCAAGCCTCCGGCGGTCATGGCTACTCATCTGATGACATCTCCAGCCAGAGCCTCGCCTAGACGTCGTGGTCTACTGGGAAGCGCAAAGAAGGGTGTCCAACTATCCTTTACTCCGAAGAAGAGAAAGTTTCCTCCCAAGGGCGTTAAACGAGCTGTGCGATGGAAAGACGACATTGAGGATGGTGCACTCGCGGAGTTTGAGAAGACGCCGCAAAAGGTTCCGTCATCGGATGAATCGACCACCGAAATCAGCATCCCTCAGGTGTCAGACCTGACCTCGTCCTTCTCGAAACTGCAGACACACTCTCCCAGTTCCTCGCCCATCCCGCCTCCGCCCGAAGCCACTCTCAACATTCAGCCGAAGAGCAGTCGTTTCCAGGCCGGGTTTCTGTCCAAGAAATATGATGGCTCACCCCTCAACTCAAGCATGCTGCCCCCGAAGATGACACCACTGTCATCCTCAGACAGCGAGGCCTCACCGCTGAGGGAAATCGATCCGAGTAAGGCATCGAACCGTCGCTCCTTCACTCCCATGCAGCCTAGCAATCACACCTCAGATGCACGCCATGACACTTGTCATACTTCCCCAGCCTCGAACTCGGACACCGAAAACCAGAATAGCTCAGCCTCTGATAAAGAGGATGCGCTGAAGATTCGCGAAGCCGTAAAACGCTCTTCTTCCCTTCGCCGCTCAGGTATCCACGGATCTCGGACTCAACGTCGCCGCTCGCCCACCGCAGCAACGGCGGGAGTCGCTGCGTCTCCCACCAACGAGTCGATGTTCGCTGCCGGCCATGTTAGGAGAATGGTTCATGGCACAAAGAACGAGCTCTTAAAAGAGAACGACGCAGGGTCTTGGAAGGTCGGGGTTCTGAGTCCCCGGGTTCAAGGCATTGTTAGCCATGGTAAGAGCTCTCTTGTGGCACCATCTAATCCTATTAGGCGGACGACGATGGGAGGCCCCGAACGTGGGGGTGGGACTAGGCTCTCTTCTGTCGTCTCGGGGGCTAATGCTCACGGACATTCGAGCAGCAGAGGAAGTTTAATGCCTACTGGGAAAGCTGTGTGGCGTTGATGGAAACACTCTGCGAGGCGGTCACTGTTAAAGGGGCCGGTCATTTCTTGCACTTTTGTGTTATAGACTTGTGGTTGAAACTGCGACCAGAAGCAGAGGCTGAAAACTGGACATTGGAGTACAGGTCTTGAACACGGACTGGACGGGGGCAAATGGGATGGCTGGGACGACATCAAAATGAGGATTATCATGAACGGGGTTGATTTTTTTTGGTTCCTGGATGCAATTCGTCTTGGACTCGGGCAGTTGGAGAGAGTCTGTGGCCTCGATCCTTGACTACTCAGACCTCCTCGATCAGAGACGAAGGACTTCTGTTGCTCCTGTTTGTACATCAATTAGACGCCTCTGCGCCGTCTGACCGATGGTTGCGAGCTGATTTATTAGCTGTGCAAACCGTGTGGAGAGACGATGCTATTCAATGCGAGAAGCTTTGTCCTTGTTTCGGACTTTTGCTGGTTCGACGTCAAACTATTTCACTGAACTGAGATCGAGCCTGGAATTGACTGGTAGTCGAAGACATTCTCGGACATGCATTCTGTGTAGTCATTGATTGGCATGGAGGATTGAATTGTCCCTGTCAGTCACACCGTCCAAGTAAAAACAAGCAAACCTCTCGCTCGTCAAAAGCCCCCTTTGGTCAAGTCATCGAGGTCCGCCATGACGTTTTTGCTCTCGTAGACCTTCCACTGCTCCCGTGCGATCGAATCCGTAAAGTCCTCGTCGTTCAACATGTCGACGTCGGCGTCGGGATCGTCGACCGCCCGGCCGGGAAGCTGGACGCCCTGGTCCCAGTCGAAGAAGTTGTCCTTGTCCCAGAGCTCCTTGACCCGGCGCAACTCGTGGCGGTTGTCGCCGAAATAGGCCCTCTCGTAGACACCCTTGGCGAGGATGCCGTCGGGGAAGTTGACAAAGGCGGCTTGCTTCCCGAGCGAGTAGGGGCGCAGTTCCTTCTTGACCTTGCCGAGGAAGCCTCGCATGTCCCGCTCCATCCACTTGTCCTCCCACTCGAGCGTGACGTAGGCGTGGTAGACGGCCTGGCGCCAGAAGAAGGCCGTCTCCGACGGTTGCTTCTCCATGGCCTTGCCGCCGGAGTGGATCCAGGTTACGAGAAACTCGACCTTCTCGCCCGAGTAAAGCCGTCGGAACGTCTCCATCTCCTTCTTGATGATGGCCGTCAGGTTCTCGATCGTGGTCGCGTCGTTGGTGAAGACGAACGAGCTGTAGATGCTGTACGTCTTGTTGGTCGGGAAGGACCGCACCGTCTCTTCGGACCACTGGGCCACGAGCGTCTCGTGCAGGAACCGCGTCGATTCTTCAGGTAGTGAGCGTCGTTTGAGTTGCTTGGCCAGGTCGGCGTGCTTGATGTGCTTGTCGATCAGGTTGTTGAACTCGTTCTTGTTCCCGTCAAAGTACGTCAGGAACCGGATCCCGTCGCCCGTGTTCTGGCGGAGGTCGCAGAGCCAGGTGCTGTCGATCGTGATCTTCTTGGGCCAGTCGGTCGTGTAGAAGGCGTTCATGGTGGGGATCAACGACGCCATGTTCTCTGCATCGGGGAACCATTGGTACCGTCCAGCCACCACGACGCCGTCGCGGTTCGACAGTCGCTGGACCTTCAGCTTCATGCTCACCAGGACGCCAAAGTTCCCGCCCCCAGCGCCACGGAGTGCCCAGAAGAGCATGCCTTCCCGCGAATCCCGTGGATGGTTTTCGTGGACGGTAACCTGGTCTCCGTCCGCCGTCACTACAGTGGCTTCCATCAAGGTATCACTGCCCATCCCAAAGCTTCTGGTAAAAGGACCAAGCCCGCCGCCCATGATGAACCCGCTCACGCCCACGGGCGGACATCTCCCGCCGTTGATTATGAGGCCGTTGCCTTTGCGTCTGTTGTTGATCAGCGTCTTGTACACGTCGCCCCACTGACAGCCGGACTCCATTGTGACAGTCTCCAATTTGGCGTCGAGCTTAACGTTCTTCATTCTCCTCAGATCGAGCGAGATGCCCCGGAACGCGGTCGAGTGTCCGGCATACGAATGACCCGCACACTTGATGGTGACTTTAAGCCTCCTCGACTTCGCCTGTTTGATGATGGCCTGCACCTGGGCTGCATTCTCGGGCTGTATCACACAGTCAGGCCTCGAGAAGCGGTACAGCAGGTTCGGGGTTGCCACAGAGCGCTCATACTCCTCTTCCTCCTTTTTCGGACCGCTAGGGCTGAACACTGGAATATTTGCGGACCTCAAGATCTCAATTGCTCGATCCATGGTGATCAGTATCAGGATAGAGTCGAGAAGGACAGCCTTGAGCGAGTGTTCGCATCCGTGAGTTCCATGATCCGAGTAGACCACTATTGGCTATTTGACCGTCCTGGCCATGCAGCCGCATCCTCCTTCGCAGCTCTCGCCCTCTTTGTATCTCCGAGCTGGCTGACAGATTGCGGAGATGCTTTGTAGTCAACAAAGGGAAAAAGGATGAGGAGGGGCACAGCCACCACGAGGACTTTGAGTACGAGAAGCATGGGAAACCATATCACCAATGAAAGATGCCTCGCTGGTTTTTGGTCTCGACCTCATGAATGCCGAGTATCTTTTGTTTGGTCCAAAGCAAACCGGTCAGTCAGGTAGTGGAGCATGCTTAGAAATGTGAAATGCATCGCGATGTCTTCATCAATGTTGCTTGGGGCTGTTATAACGAGGAGGAAGAGGCCGAACTCGTCTCATGGTCCGATGCCATGCCTTCCTAATGTGGTTAGCGACCCCTAATCAGGTAAAGACTCGCCGTTAGTGTGGACACCCAAGGCTTTTCGTCGTCGCTCCAGGTCCGACTTGACATCAAACTGCAGATTCTACACCATACACATTGGGTTGTTTCTCTGCCGGTATTGGACACTCGGGAGTTCTTGAATTTCCTCTATCGCCCAATATGGGAGAGACAGCTGCACGTTCGCCTCTTTTCGACAGGGTGGATGACGTGTCGCCTTTTCTCCCGCCTATGGCCTCGAGCCACGCGAGCCCAATGTCTTCCCCGCTCGATAATTCCGGCCCCCTTCTATCTCAGAGCCTCACCAAAGGTCCTGATAGTCTCTCTATCAAGCACGCCGTGCTGTTCTCCTTCGTAGGGATTGACGGTTGGTGGTCAGCCGTTGCGAGCACATGTGGGGCATAGTAACCGGTGAGGCATCTTCGTTCCTCCGCTAACACTGCAACAGCAGCGTTTGGGATTCCGTTGCAGCATGGAGGCTCCACGGGGATAGTTGCACCAGGGTAGACTGGTATTTATACTCAAACTGAACATGTCCTGCGTTATTTCAACCCTCTCTTGAAATTTCTCAACCGCAGAGCAATCGAGGTTGACAGAAGCCAGACATCTCACAACAATGGGTATCCATGAAGATGCTCGCAGAGGGACTTTGACCGAGGCAAGGCTCGAAAAGTACCTCGACGCAGATTGGACTATTCTCGACCAGCGAGACTCGGTCGAAGGTCTGACACCACTTGGGGCTGCCACGGTAGGAGGACACGCCGACGAGGTCCTGTTGCTTCTCAAAAGCGGGGCAAAAGCAGACATTCTCTCCAGAGATGGTGCAACATCTCTCCTCCTTGCCGCATCAAGAACTGAGAAGAACCGTGCTCGCATCATCCAATTGCTCCTGGCGAAGACACCTTCCAATGCCATTGACGCAACAACCGCAGCAGTCGGAAACAATACACCATTGATGTTCGTTGTGCTGAAGAAGGATGCCGAATCTATCAGGCTACTTCGAAAGGCCAGAGCATCAGTGACACTGACAAACGATGATGGTCACACCGCGAAATTCTTGGCCGATAGTACTTACGACAGGGTTGTTATCCGCGCCCTCAACCCAGAAAAGGAGCAGAGTGACTTCTCCAAGTTAATCGACATGGTTGTCGGACTACTCCTGTTTGTTGTTGCATGGGTCAACAAGGTCGCTGATGATGTCGTCCGTCGGGCGTACGGTATACATATCGACCTCAACGAGGCCTGGGATCAGGTATGTGCCAACACCTTTCACCGACAGCATAGGTCCAAACGGGTTGTCTGCTGATGGCAAAAGTAGGCTGTGAACCGTGGCGAGGATCCGACCACGGTCGAATTCGTGGAAAAGGTCGACGAGGTTGTCAAGGACTCCCCCATAGAGCGTTTCTTCGAAGGCAAGGAAGACTTTGTCCGTGAAGTGGCAAAGAACGCTGTCGAGTTGCAAAATGACACGACGACATCTCTCGGCAGTTCAGAGCTTTTACCCAAGACTATCAAGGTGTCATTGCATCAACAAGTCATCTATTGTGGTAAGTGTCTCGAGTTTCTGTCCACTGAAAATACGTTGTCCTTTGACGGAAATCGCATAGATGACAGCGGCTCTATGAGACGCGAAGATCGCTGGGATTCTCAAACAAACCTCGTTGAGCGCATTGCCAAAGTCACCACTCGGGTCCTCCCTGAGGGTGAAGGCGTTGCTCTTCGATTCATCAATCAGGACGTGCCCAACTCGTCGAATCTGAGCCTCGAAGATGTTGCCAATATCCTGGGACCCATGAAGTGGTCGAATAGTGGGAATACCGATATCGGCACCAACCTGAGATCCAAGATCCTGCAGCCACTTGTCTACGACAAGCTCGATTCGGTGCCGAGGAGGCTCGAGAGACCACTGCTCATCTCTATTCTCACCGATGGTGGGCCTGAACCGGAGCCAGAACCTACGTTGAAAAATGCCATTGTAGAGTGCAGCCAGCGGCTGGATGCTGCCAATTATCCCCGTGAAAGTAAGTATGAGTATTCCAAGCTCGTTAGTGCCAGCTACTGAATCTATGAACCTGCGCAGGTGTGAAGTTTATGATCGGTCAAATTGGGACTTCGAAATTCGCGACAAGGTTCCTGCAGACTATCAGAGAGAGTGCAGAGATTGCGGATATGGTGTACTGTACTTCAGGTGCGTGACTAGTTCTTTGCCAGACTCACCTCATCTGCTAAACTCGTCGCAGATCAACTCGATGAAAGATTCAAAAGGGAGTATGACAACCAAGCCAATCTAGATCGATGGGTAAGGATCGACCCCGTTCTGCTGCGCCCCTGTTCCTGTCTGTTAACTCCGTATGATCCAGCTAATCGAGACCTTGTTCGAGCCACTCAAAGACCGGAAGAAGAAGTTGGAGGGTTGGCCTTGACTTGACCTGTGATATCGGCTTTTTGTCGACCAAGTGCTCTGGTACATCCACGTAGGAGAAGAAGGGCAGGAAACAAGTATGGACGAGAATGATAGTGATTCAGGGACCAGATTGCCGCTGCGAAAGATTACATTTTGATGGTCCAAGCATGTGAGGAGGCTTCGATATCAAAGACGTCTTCTGTATCACGATCTCCGCAGGATATTTGCTGCCGTTGTACGAATGGACAGTAGAACCCAGGGAGGAGATAGCTCAATAATACCTCATGGGCGTATTATGTCTGGTATTTGTGGTGGTGAATACGCAACTAATAGAGAAGCCCAAGTCCTCAGCGTATTTGTCACACACGACGAAGCTTGATAACGGAATCATCATACAAAGGGGGGCATGGGGAGCATGGGGAGCATGCCTGGCGCCATCTGAGGAAGGTATTACGGGTAATGATATGCCACAAGCACACGGACGTGCCCCCAGTACTTAACCTAGAGGGGTTTCGCCTAGTGAGCCTAAGCCATTAACCCTCTAGGCACCCCCGAGCGCCCCGGTTGAGCCTTGATGCCCCGCCCAATCGCCCAAGCACTGCCTCCAAGAAACTGTCAGCATCACCGGCTGCTCCATCCCGATCCCTCGGTGCTCTCCTCCAATGACGTGATTGATCTTGAATCGTCGCCGCTTCCCCCTCCCTGAAACAAGAAACTTCAACAAGCAGCCGAAGAGGCTGTTTGCGCCGTTGAACATCTGGAATTGGTCGATTCAGAACTCGTATATATATTGCCATTCCCCTCCTCATCCAAGACTTTCCTTGGATTCAAACACCCAAACAGTCGCCAAACTGCAGCTCAACATCAGCGACCTCTCCCCCTTCAACATCCTCCTTCTCGTCGTCGTGCTCACCATGGCTTTCCAAATGCCTTCATTCCTCTCACGCTTCCTCCGCCCATTGAGCTCTGCGGCATCAATGTCCCTCCAACCCGATGCCCTAGCAGCTATGCAATTCCCTCCCAACTCACAGAGAGCCATCTTCGCTGGCGGGTGCTTTTGGGGTCTGGAGGAGTTATACCGCAAGACGTTCGGCGACGGCAAGGGTCTTTTGGACTGCAGAGTTGGATACACCGGTGGCCAATCCAAGGCACCGAGCTACGCCGAAGTCTGCTCCGGACGAACTGGCCACGCCGAATCCCTCCTGATCGTCTTCGACCCGGAACGTCTTTCGTACAGGCAACTCTGCGAGTTCTTCTTCAGGATGCACGATCCGACCACCCTGAACCGACAGGGTGCCGACACCGGCACGCAGTATCGCTCTGCGATTTTCGCCGAGAACGACGAGCAACTCCAGATTGCCGAGGAGATCAAGAAGAAGGTCGGCGAACAGTGGTACAAGGGAAAGAACATCACCACGGAGATTAAGAGAGCGACGCAGTGGTATGATGCAGAGGCTTACCATCAAAAATATTTGATCCCAGAGCCTGGAAAGGACACATCGGGATTGTACCACTGCCCTGCGCATTATCGACGACCATTCCCTGATCTGGTGTAATGCGACCATGAGTGGGTGACAAGCGAGAAGAATTTTGAATATCAACAACAGCGCAGCCCTTTGTCACCAAAAATTGTTGCATTAGATGTGTTTGCGATAGTTACACAGAATATGAGCATTGGTATCACAAGACCCGCAACGATCTAGATAAATCATATCCTTGCGCTTCTGTTTACAATAACGACGTGTGTTCCGTGCTGGGTCGACCCCACATTTCTATCGAACTCCGCCTCAGAAACTAGAACTTCGATAGACTACTAGGTATGATTCGCGGATTGCACCGCCCTGTTGCTCTGCCAGCGCCTGATCAACTTGCCAACTACTCTCAGAGCAGAACAGGGCGGCACGGCACGCACGGGAGAAAGGTGATAATGGCTCAAAGGCAGGAAATGGGTCACATCTACGAGGTAGATATCTCATCACCAGTTCCGAGTACTTGAGAAGACATTCTCCACCGCCTACCCACATACCTACATATCTACACTCCTGTCGACACTCCATCCACATATCTGTCCTCGCCATATCCGTTCACTGCGTCTCACTTGTACCGATTCGGCTATTACAACAATCTACATCGCCACGACACATACGAACTTGATCACAGGCCAAGGGAGAAAGGACTATCTCTCTCCCGATCCATCCATTCTTCAACCTTCCCATCTCTCTATCTATTCATCGCTCTGCCAGCACTGTATGGCGACCTTTATCTCCGTCGGCAACGGGGTCGTCGCCAAAGATGGCGTGGCCGAGGGCGAGGCCGCGCAGTATCAAGCCCTCAAGCGCCAGGTGCTCGCGGAGGAAGAGCGCAAGAAGCAGGAGGAACGCGAGAGGCGGGTCAGTCAGGGGTTGCCGCCCGAGATGACGCGGGAGGAGAAGAAGGAACTGAAGAGGAAGGAGAAGGAGAGGAGAAAGAACGAGGTGGCCAAGGGGAGACAGAGGGAGGGGGAGGGCAGGAGGAGTAGTGGGAGGAGGGTACTGGGGATGCTGTGTTTTGGCCCTTGAGGGATGGGTTCTCAATTGTCTTTTATTGTTTCTCTGGATACCTTCATCCTGCGCATTCGTAAAGGCGCGACAAAAGGTTACAGCCTGCTAGGCATCCTCACAGCGCCGTCAAGTCGAATGACAAACCCGTTCAACATTGGGTTCTCCACAATCTCTTTCACAAGCCGTGCGAATTCGTGGCCCTGGCCCATACGCATGGGGTATTGGATCATTTCGGTATTTATCCCTGCTCGTGCTCCCGTACTCTGTTTTGGCTTTTCAGTGCCTTCCTTTTTTGGTCCTTGTTCCGGCTGCTGCTTCTTTGGTTGCGTGGTCAGTCCGGTCAGGAAAACACCTGGTGCAATGCCCATTACTCGGATACCAGCCTTGCGGCCCAGCTCTCGAGCTAGCGGGAGGACGATACTGCGCACGGCACCTTTGCTCGCGCTGTATGCTAGCTGGCCAACTTGGCCTTCATATGCCGCCACGGACGAGACTATAACGACGATCCCTCGCTCACCATCGGGTCCCCATGGTGTGTTTAGCGCTATGTGCGGTAGAGTGAGGCGAATCAGGTCAACTGTGCCCCGGAGGTTGACACCCAAGGTGCGATCAAAGCCAGACATGTCCATGTATTTAACGCTTTCATGCGTCGTCGATGGGTCCTGCTTAGGAAGAGCCAGAGCTGCCAAGCCAATGCCTGCAGAGCAGATGACCCCAGACAGCGGTTTTGTGGTGCCTTGAATCCATTTTAATGTATTCTTTAACGCCTCTTGTAGTGACTCGGTAGATGCGACGTTGGTCTTTGTGAAAAGAATTCGAGATGGGTCAAGGGAGGCGTCGGAGGGCGGAGGATTGAGATCGAGAATGGAGACGTTGGCGCCGTTTTGGAGGAAGATGACGACAGTTGCAAGACCCAGGCCAGAAGAGCCTCCGCTCACAATGAAGGTGCGATCCTTAATCTGCATGGCTGCTCTATTTCAGGGTAGCCTTGGAGGAAATATGAAGTTCAAAGTATTGACGGAAGATAGAAGAGAGGGATACAGCAGGCCCGAAGCACCTACCTCGGTTCGGGCGTGCACGTACATGTGCTCGGCGTGGTGATACCCACGCTTCAAAGTTGAGATTGTGATTGATAACGAATATGGGATTCTTCTACTTGTTTGATTGATACGAGCACATTGGTGACTTGCTTGGAGAATGAGGACCAAAGGGCTGTTGAAGCTGCAGCTGTGGTGTCCCCCTTTAGTCAATGCAGCTTACACTGAACATTGGTGGTGATGAATCTAAATAAAGCCAATTCGGCACGTGATAGCCCAATTTGGGTGATTGCCCTCCCTGTCACGGCGCCGCCACAATGCCCCCAGTGGCCCCTTAAGCTTTACCCGTACCACTAGTAATTGGCGGGCCGTAGGAGCGTGCGAGCAACTGCCCGCCTCCCGCAGTCCTGGATCTGCGACGTGTGGGCGCGGAGACCGACCCTGAAACCTTTCTGATTGTCCTAAGAACGCCATCAAGACACCTTCAGTGAACTCTCGTCTTTGAGTTGGGATGATATGTCAACGGGACACTCTGCAACTCTGGGAGCCAAAGCGCAGAGCGTTGACATCTACAGTCTGAGTGAGCTCGATGCACAATTGACACGGACCTGATCGTCACGTCACTGCACACAAGTTCATACGCCAAATTTCCCCCGCCCCCAAGCCTCAAGCACAATCCAACTCCAAGCGAACCAGGCTGATCTGGTTCAAACCACCACATACACCTGTCCGCAAACCCCTCAAACACAGGCTTGGAACCGGACAGGACATCAAGCACTTCGCTTCAAATTCCATCTATTTCTTCAGACAGAGATCAAATTCATGACCATCTCGCCCTATGTCCCTTTCCTCCAGCCGCTCGAAACCGCTACCCACGCGGAGCGTCCACAGTCTCAGAAATGGAGGAAGAGCCTCCAGAGACTCGTCCATGGTTCGCCGGAAATCCATCAACGCTAATGATGCCTACCTATATGCCCTACGAGTGGCCTATCTGTCGTACTTGCTCCAACCTCGGAAAACAAGAAAGAAACATATCGAGACGAGGCCGGCAGTCACTCGCATGAACACTTCCCACTCCTTCAATGACCTCATGAAAGATTTTACAGTGGTTCGAGACGCAAAGAGTGCGAGGTTCCCTCATGACTTCATCAAAGAGCTGGAAAAGAGACTGCAAGGCATCCTGATGGGCAAGGAGAGACGGCAGGAATACCATGAGCCTGTGGTCAAGAGGGTTTTTGCCCTCTTCCTCAACACTCTTTCCGATCCTGTTTTCAAAAAGCGCATGGAGGCTGACCGAAGGGCTGAGGATCTGGTACTCATCTTCTTCTCCACGGCGACCAAGGAGTTGCAGAAAGGTCACCCGCCTGGGGATGACGCTGTCAAGCGCTTGGTTGACCGCCATGTCGCCTTGTTTGTTCGGCTTCTTTCCCTGATTCTTCGGGATCGTGACTGGGCTAAGGACAAACCCGACTTGGCTGCTCGGCTGCAGACTCTCGAGTCCAAGTTGTTGAAGGGTGATGAGAACCTCGCCGCATCGCAAGCAAATGGGGAATGGACCACCATCGAGGAGGTGGTACCTCTCAGCTATGAAGTCAAGGACATGCCTCTAGTTCAGGCGGTGGGGCGCATTTTTGGCCTGACCAATACCATGATGCAGTCAGACATCACAAAGAACAAGCCCGTGTGGACAGAAAAGGCTGCTCTTCAAGATCTGAAGACGTACCAACAGCACCTCACTCTGGGGACGAAGCTGACCCTAAATTCCCACGACTTTGACACTCAGGAGGCATACGAAAGTTGGAAAAGAAGCGAAGGCCCAGACCTTTCGCAGCTGATGCTGGCCATCATCCAATCCAATCCTGAGCTGGCCAAAAGCACTCCAGGAGGCGCTTTGCCTCAGTTCAATGCCCAGAATGAGCCTTCTAGCCCCTCGGATTCTCATTATGCTGAGCTCTCCAGAGCCCTCTCACAATCTGGGGACTCTTCTTCTTACGTCTTAGATCTGCCGGCAGATCTAAGCTCCCTTCAACTGGACCCGGGCGATTCATTCAAGCATGATGATGATGCGGCCCAAGTCTATACTTTTATACCCTCTGACCCCAGAACCATGTTTCGATTTGTTATGCTTCAAGCTCTTAACCATGACCTTAACGATAAGATGAATGGCAGCGGCCCGGAAGGTGGCCGCTTGTTCTCCAAAGAGACTACGGAGCTGCTGAATGAAATTGCCTTGAGATGGCGAATACCCAAATTCACACGCATTGTCCTGTTTCTGGATGTCGTCCGCGAGAAATTCATTGAGAACCAACTCAGTCTGGAAATGCTCGATGCTGCCTTCAACTACGTCAAGGAGCCATTGCAGGATGACCACAAGAACAAGAGGAGCTCCTTGATTATGAGTACGGCCTTATACGACCGAAATAATTGGACCATCGCCGACTTTGCCTTGATGGGCAGGCTTCTCAACACTATCTACGAGACTCTACTTCGAGATCTGTACGAGGTCATCATGACTTCCTACGCTGACAAGGCCCAATTACCAAGACTGGGGGCTATTATGGCAATCATAGATGACCACATACGAAGCGATCCCAATTTCAACCACAACCCCGAAGACTTCGAAAACTTTAAGAATGCTGCCATCGATGGACTGGCCACCGAGGCGCGGAAGATTTACGACTCTCTTCTGGATCGGGAACTTCCCCAAGAAAATGAAAAGTGGGAATTTTATCACATCCAGCAGTTGGCAAAAGCTGTGTTGAAGCTAGCAGAAAAGGTGCAGAAGAGGTTCAGAAAGAACCCGGAAATCCTCGGTATCAACCCTTTGATGATACTGATCAATTGTACCCTTCCAACCTTTGCAGAGGATTCAAAGGCAATGGTGGAGCAAATTCTCAGCGTTGCCGAGAAAGATGGATTTGAGGTTACCATTCAGGATGGGTTTGATTTGTATAAGGAGTTGAGCGAGTTCCGTCGTGTCCACGCTGATGCCTTGCCACACGTTCCATTCCCCTACAAGATCGAAGAGCTCCTGGCCGATTTCGTCTGGCGATGGATCAAGACCACTGAGACACAGGTTATCGGATGGGTGGAGAATGCAGTCAAACAAGATGAGTTCAAGGTCAGGACGCAAGTGCCGGACCAGACGCCTACTGAAGACGAACGTCACTCAACTTCTGTCATCGACATTTTCAGTTCTTTCAACCAGGTCATCAATCAGATCGGCGAACTAAATTGGGACGACGACTTTAGTTACGCAAAGTTCATGACGGCGCTTTCGAAGGCTATTGGCCAGGGTGTTTCGAGGTATTGTGAACTGCTCGATCAGATGTTTGGTAAAGAGATGGACAGGTTAACTCCGGAACAAGAGGCTGCCGCCAACAGAACGAGACAGGAGAAATGGGTTCAACTGGCGAAAGACACTTGGAATCAAAAAGAGAGAGTCGAGCCTTTCAATTTCTACCCGGAGTCATTCGTCAAACTCAACGACATCCTCTTCGCCATCCAACAGTGGGACAAATTAGAGACCGAGGTCAACGTTGATGCTTGTGCCGAAGTCATCAAAAAATATAGTCCGCCACTAGCGCAACGGCCCAAGAAGACATCGAACTATGTTTTCACTATCAAAATTGTGGAAGCCGAAGATCTCAAGGCTTGTGATGTGAGCGGATTCAGTGATCCCTATGTGGTCTTGACGGATGAATACCAGAAGAGATTGTTCAAGAGCAGAATAGTGTATCGAAGTCTGAGCCCACGATGGGACGAATCCGTGGACATTACTACACAAGGCCCGCTCAATCTCATCGCGACAATCTGGGACTGGGATGCTATGGGCGATCACGATTATGTGGGAAGAACCTCGCTGAAACTGGATCCCTCCCACTTTAGCGACTTCTTGCCTCGAGAGTACTGGCTGGACTTGGATACCCAAGGACGAGTCATGGTGAGGGTCAGCATGGAAGGAGAGCGGGACGACATTCAGTTCTACTTCGGGAAGGCTTTTCGAAGTCTGCAACGGACCCAGCGAGACATGACGAGGAAAATCACCGACAAACTTTCGGCGTATATCAACCATTGTCTCTCGCGACGAGCGCTCAGATCCCTACTTAGTCGGGGCATCTCCATGGCCAATGTGTCTGCCAATGTATCGTCGTTCTTTGCACGAAACCGAGCATCGGTAACTCCCACAACCACAATGCCCACCGACGCCGAGATTGTCAACGCCTTGAAGCCGCTCTTCGACTACTTCGATGACAACTTTGCAATCATGCAACAAACGCTGACGTCGGAAGCAATGATTGCAGTTATGACACGCATTTGGAAAGAAGTTCTCGTCACTGTGGAGGCTCTCCTTGTCCCGCCCCTATCAGACAAACCTTCACAACAAAAGGCCCTAACGCAACAAGAACTCGACATCGTCTTCAAGTGGCTACAATCCCTTCTCGAGTTTTTCAATGCAGTCGACGAAGAGACTGGAGAAGCAAATGGCGTGCCGATCAATGTCCTGAAGAGCCCAAAGTATCACGAATTACAAATGCTCAATTTCTTTTATTTTGAGCCGACAGACTCTCTCATCCGCGAGTCGGAAAGGATGGCCAGTGCAACGGCTTCCAACCAGCAAATGCACCGCTCGAGATTTTCTGCCCCTGCCAATTTGAACAATCATCTAGGTGCAGGCGGTCTCCTCGATCCTGGCAACCTCGCGGGAGCGCGCCGAGCTAAGAGCATTTTGCTCTCTCGCAACCTTGGCACGAAACGCAAAGCCAAAGAGGAAAAATGGAAAGCTGCTCAAGCGGAACCGAATGACGACATGATACTGCGGATATTGAGAATGAGACCTGAGGCAAGCGGGTACTTGAGGGATCGGAGCAGGCAGAAAGAGAGGCTTGCTGCGGCCGCTGCAGCGGAGATGATTGTGAGACAGAGTCTTCTGAGCGGAGGCGGAAGGATGACCGGACCTTCGGTAATACGGAGGTAGCCCTCAGAGCAGTCAGATCTCTTGTGCAAAGGAGGGACAGCGACCCAACGAAGAATGAGTAATGAGGCTGAATCAAGATTGTTTTTTTTTTTTGTGTCCAGCAAGTCATGTGGGCGGTTTAGCAATGATTTGTGTCTCGTTGTTCTCGGTGGCGCAGTCGCATACTTCTGGGTTAGTAACTGGTGTATAGGCGCATTTGGCAGAGGTCTCGCAGAGGACATGCTGGAGTTGTGGAAGGGATGTGGTAATGGTCACGGCGAGATGGAATACATGATGTCAAATTTAATACTCTGGTCACGACTCGTAAGTCAAGCGAAGGCATCAGCAGAAGCCCGGTACCTTGCAGAACATTGTTCAAGATAATATGTGTTTTTTTTTCTCGCTGGTCTATAAAATGCCAGATGTGTGTGTCGCGTCGCGCCTCTATCCTTTCCGGCCCCTCGAGTTGAGTTCAGCCTTGCGCATGCATACCCATCAGATATAGATGTCGCTCTTCCAACAGACGAACAATGTGACAATGTACACATATACACGAAGAATCCTCAACGTGATCCTCCATCCTTCTCCTTTTCACCCCCAACAGGAATTATTTCATACAGAATCAATTAGCCTTGACCATCTCCAACGACTCCCCTATGCGGCCATACTTTGAAAAGATCAGATCGGCCAGGTAATAGGTGCGGCCTTTCCACGGGCCGCGGTCGCCCGTCTTGGGGAGGTCCTTCTCCGCGGCCTGGAGATAGGTGGAGTTGAGGTCGAGGAACTTGCGGGGCTGGATGGTGGCGTCGGCGTGCTTGCGCGGGACGACGGCGCCGACGGCCCTGCGGTCCATCATGCGGAGCAGGCGGGTGAGGAACAGCGAGGACGCGTCGGCGCCCAGCGTCCACGACGCGTTGGTGTAGCCGAGCAGGAAGGCCGCGTTGGGCAGGTCCTGCATCAGCACCATGTGCCACATCAGTTTGCCGGCCAGGTCGAAGGGCGCGCCGTCGACGGAGAGCTTGATGCCCCCGCCGAGGCGCAGCTTGAGCCCCGTCGCCGTCACGATGATGTCCGCGGGCAGCGTCTCGCCCGACGACCGCAGGCGGATCCCGTCGGCCTGCACGCCGTCGATCACGTCCGTCTTCACCTCGGCCTTGCCGTTGCGGAGGCTGGCGAAGAAGTCGCCGTCCGGGCAGAGGCACAGGCGCTGGTCCCACGGGTTGTAGCGGGGCGAGAAGTGCGGGTCGACCGTCAAGGTCTCGGGGATCTGTCCCTGCACGCCGCGCACGAGGAGCCGCTTCATCAGTTGTGGGAAGGTCCGGCAGAAGAGGTAGAAGAGCCGCGATTTGACGATCAGCCGGAGCCGCGTGAACAGCGACATGACCCTGGCCGGCAGGATCGAGGCGAAGATGGACTTGGACCTGTTGGGCATGGAGACGATGTACGACGGGCTGCGTTGCAGCATGGTCACTTTTGCGGCGGTCTTGGCCATCGACGGCACCAGCGTGATGGCCGTCGCGCCGCTACCGATGATGACCACCTTCCTGCCCGCGTAGTCGAGATCCTCGGGCCAGAATTGCGGGTGCACCACGGGCCCCTGGAACTGGTCGATCCCTGGGATGTCGGCCTTGAGCGGCTGTTCGTAGTCGTAGTAGCCCGTCCCGAAGATCAGGAATCTCGTCACAAAGGTCGTGACCGCGCCCTTGTACTCCACGGACAAGGTCCACAGCTTGTCGCGGGACGAGTACGCGGCCGAGAGGACCTTGTGGTGGAACAAGATGTGCCGGTCGATACCGAACATGCGCGCCGAGTCGTTCATGTACGCCTTGATGGCCGACGCCTCGGCGATGGGGTTGTCCTGGTTCCACGGGTGCCAGGCGAAGCCAAAGGTGAACAGGTCCGAGTCGGAGCGGATGCCGGGATATCGAAACAGGTCCCAGGTACCTCCCATCTCAGCCCGGCCTTCGAGGATGACATATTTGTGGTCTGGAAGTTGGGACTGGATCCGATACGCTGCGTTGATTCCAGATATGCCGGCGCCGATGATGAGGATATCGACGAAGTTCTCCCCTTCTTTGGCTGTGGGAACATGCATTGTGAATTGTATATCCACGGGGGAAAGAATCAGGTCACGACGACAAGATCACAAGGCAGGTAGAGATGAGAGAGACAAAACACACAAAACTCAATCAAATCATTTCTCTCCTCTATTTTCTTTTCACGGCTGCCTACCTACATATGTAGGCGGTATCCGCTTCTCCTTTATCATGTTTGAATCAGCTGCCCCAGAGGGGCGAGCCTGATGGTATTCTGGGCCGAGGCATAACGAACAGGCTATACAGCTCCAATGAGAAGGCGATGCATGGAATTGGGTGGTCGATGGCGAAAAAGGAGACTGGAGTCCGAGTAAGAGGGGAGCAAAAGATTAGTCGGAACAGGCCGGCAAATTGTGATCTGGAAGCAACACCTCATAACGCAGACACCAGGACCAGCAGCACCCAGTATTGCCGATGGTTAGCCACCAACAAGGTGGGCGCAAGAACAAGCAAGCACCAAAACGCCGCATCGCACGTGAAGCTTGGGGCTTCGTCGTAACCGAAATTGGAGCACCACCGAAGTGAGTGGCAAAACCAAAACCACAGCCACGAATCATTCCCTAATCAGGTCTTTTACCGAGACATCTACGCAGGGTTGATCTAGCTTACATGGGAAGGTTGGCCGTGGAGATGATGGATTAGACAAGGCCACCAATGATATGCTTGGAGTTGATCGGGACAATGTGGCGCCGGCTTGGTCTAACCTTTCCGAGTCAATGTAGAGGGGTTTCCCCAGATGGAATCTTGTGCCCCCTTCAATTCATCTTTTCGGAAGTAGTAAGGGTTTTTCCCGTTGTGGTGATACTGAGTGGCTCTCTATGCATGTGCTGTATCGCGACAGCCTTGTCACCACACCCCGGGAAATGGTCCCATCCTGGATAACATCTCTGCACGTAGGAGGGTTCTTACACTCTTGGGCGGCCATGTGCGAATTTCGAAGCATCCACCCCTCGAACCACTGCAAGGCTAGCCGCGATAATGTCAAGATGGGTTTTGCAGTGCTCTGCTCTTTTGCAGATCTCCATATGCCGTGTGTGCGAGACAGGATCACGAGGAATTTTCACGGCTGGGGCATTGACCCTGGTCGTATCATTCACCAAAAAGAGCATCGTCAAGAGGAAATGTGTACTTGGCCAATATTCGTCGCACTGCCATAAGCATAGGTAGAGATCTTGAACGCCGTTTGACTTGATAGAGGTATACGATATACCGACCGAGCGTGCACGAGCTTTTCTCCAAAATGCACGGATCCTCTTAGTCCGCTGGCGGGACTCGGGTTCCTCCACTCAATCGCCCTACGCCGACATCCCGATCGGGCAAGTTTCAATTGCCCGCCATATGCATCGGCGTTTACGGAGTAGTGCTGGGTTCGTTGTGCGTCGTATCGCCAGCCAACATAGACAGAGGTTGCAGAATGCGTCTCTTTTGTCCAATCCCGGAATGCCTCGGAGTTTAGGACAGTGGCCTACAATATCTGACACTGCAGAGATACACACACATTCTGCGTAAGCGAAGGCGTTTACGAGGACGCGATCGGTGGTCCCTGTTCCCCGGGCCTCCGTCTCTATGGGACTGTTGGTGCATATCTGGAAATATGGACATGGATTTTTCGTATGATGGTAGAAACGTATCTGTCAGACACGGTCTTGCCTGTCGTGAAAGAGCTGGAATGCAGAGTAGACAGCGATCTTCGACATCAAGGCCCACGGCACCCGTCGAAATACGAGGGAATGCGGGACCCGGTGTGTTTTTGTCCCGCCAACCTCCCCCCCACTGGGAATCTGCGGGGTTTGATACGAACCGCTATTCTGACCTCTGACCTTTGACCTCTCAGAATAATAGAGAAGGAGGACCAAGGCCTCGCTAGATAGGACTGGAAGATTACAAAGGTCCAACGTATTCGGACGTACTGTCCCTCGTATCTCGTATACCGTAGAGGGAATCCTTTACTGACGATGCGACGTGCAAGTAATAAGATATCTCTGTCGCCAGAGTCATGTAGGAACTCTTTTCACGTCGTGTCGACTTGGGGCCTTTGATTCTGTCTTGTCCCGCAATGGCCGTCAACATTCCCACGTCGCTACTGTTGATCTTCTCTGCAGCGTTGCAAGCTGTAGTCTTGGTTGCAGCAGCTCCCCAGTATTCCCCCGTGGACGGCTTCAATCCAGCCTTTCTCTGCTTTGCGCTCCTCAACTTTGCACTATGGTTCTTCTATCTAGTGTTCATTTATCCCAATTTCGTCAGCCCGCTTCGAGATCTGCCAATGGCCAAGGTACGTCTTGCACGAAATGTCGCGTCCAAGGCGCAGGCGGCAGCGTTGATACCGGCACGTAGGGCGCTTTACCCATCATCGGCCACGCCTGGTCCCAGTTCAAGGCTCCGCGAGGAGGCGACTATCAGAGATTTACCCGCGAAATTCCCAATGACGGGCTCATTCGCCTCAAGGGATTCTTGAACGCCGACCAAGTATTGGTGACGAGTCCCAAGGCACTGGCTGAGATCCTCGTCACCCGATCGTACGACTTCCCCAAACCCGACAAGGACCGTACCTTTCTCCGTCAGTTGATCGGGGACGGCCTGGTCGTGGCCGAGGGCGAGCAGCACAAACACCAGCGCAAGCACAGCATGCCCAGCTTCGCTTTCCGACAGATCAAACTGCTGTACAATGTGTTTTGGGAGAAGTCCGTCAAGATGACTCAGGTGATCGATGCCGAGGCCTTTGGGCCAGATCGTGGCCACGGAGGCGCCGAGAACCTGCCGCCTGGGGCGATTGATATTGAGTATTACGCACCGAAAACAACGTTGGACATCATCGGCGTGGCAGGCCTGGGCCGGAATTTCAACACGTTAGGCAATTCGGACGACGAGATGGTCAAATTGTATGACCAGCTGGTCCATCCTTCCGTGGGCCGGCAAATCCACGCGGCAGTGGCCTTGCTCGTTAGCAACAAGCTTGCATCTTTGCTCTGTCGTCCCGTCGCTCACCAATATGATAGCCTCAATGCCCAATTGAGACTTATATGCAGGCAGTTTGTGCGCGAAAAGCGGGAAAGGATGAAGGGTTCACAAGACCAATCCGTCGATACCCTTGCCTCGCTGATCAAGGCAAACATATTCTCGGATGAAGAGCTTGTAGACCAGCTTTTGACCATCATAGCAGCTGGGTAAGTGTGACTTTGTCTCTCTTCCGAAAAGCCTGCGGATGTCCCGCCAGGTAATTGAGCACTAACGTTAGCATTCAGCCATGAAACAACCTCCTCGAGTTTCACATGGGTAACATATCTTCTTGCGCTTCATCCCGACATCCAGTCCCGCCTCCGCGCAGAGATTCACGCTGCAATCCCGAATGGATTCTCCACTGTTGATCCCCAGGATACGACCATAGCCTCGGTGCTTGAGTCGCTGCCCCTTCTCAACGGCGTGTGCAGCGAAAGCCTCCGCGTCTTGCCAGCTGTGCCGGTCACGATGAGAACAACTAAGCGAGACACTACCTTGATAGGCCACCCAGTTGCCGCGGGCACCAAGTTCATCATGGCTCCGTGGGCAGTCAACAACGATCCTGAATTATGGGGTCCCGATGCCCAAGAGTTCCGGCCGGAGAGATGGATTGACCCCGAAACCGGAAAGCCGAACCAGACGGGGGGCGCGTCGACCAACTATGCCATCTTAACATTCCTCCACGGACAGCGAAGTTGTATTGGACAGAACTTTGCACGGGCAGAGCTGAGGGCACTGGTGGCGGCATTTGTTGGAGCCTTTGAATGGGCTCTTCTCCACCCAGAGGAAGAAGTGGTTCCTGCCGGCATCGTGACATCGAAACCAAGAGATGGTCTCGTAGTGACGCTCAAGAGGGTAAAGCCATGGTAGAGGAGCGTTGGGACAGCTCCATAATGCTCAGCATTCGTGATCGTTAGTTCACCCATCTTTCCGGTAGGAGTTTCTCTGCGGTATCATCCACAGCTTAATGGTCTTCAAAAGCAGGGGGTCAGTCTGAGTAGGCTCCGGCCTGTGTTTTCCTGGTACATAGGTAGGCCGCTTCTGGCATCAAACACCATCGTACACAAGGCTAGGAAAGGACAGTCTGATTAGACTTCAGATACCAAAGATCCTCTGGAGTTTGCGGCGCCTTGGCACCTTATGCGTCTTTTTCTGCTTATGTATGACCCTGGGTCTGGAAAACCTCGCCTGAGCCTCGATGGGCCTGCAGCGTGATTCCCCAGTCAAAGCCATTAGACTTTCCAGGCTTGGGAACGAGTGAAGGCATGCCTGCGCCCTGTCCACTGAGCAAGCCGTCACTCACCACTCGTGCAGCTGCGGGTGTTGTCGATACCGATCTTGTGGAGGCACTTAACATAGAAATACCGAGAGTTTGCTTATAGCACGTCGTAAAGGTACATTCGATGTCACAACACTTTGGTGTAGTCAAGGTGCACCTTGTAGTCCGAGAGAATATTGTACGCCTGTATACGCATCCTAACTTCGCTTTTGGGAATTTAGCCCGCAGTAACAGTACGGCGAGTTCTATTTGGTGACAGATGCAGATATCTTGGCAGATCGGAGTCGCAGGCTCCGACCCACGCAAAGCGCACATTTCTCAATTATTTTCCCCGCCGCAGCCATTGTCGACGAGATTGAATAAAAGATCCCTTAGCAACTACGACTTCGACGACCTCACCTCAACCTACCGTACCTTACACACCCTCCCTTGTTACAAGAGAAAAGTACTTCGGTCCTAGCACCAAATTCAAGCATCATGGAGAACGAAAAGGGCGAAATCGTCGATCTGTAAGGCTTTTCCACACCAACGTTTTCTCACCTACTTTCTACTCTCTACCTCTCGCTGTGTGAGAGACGGGAAAGAGAAATCTGATTCTCATACGCACATGTTACTCCTGAGCCCAATTTACACGGGGATACCAAAAGGTCTTTTGCGCATGCGCCAAAATGATCACGCCCAGTCCCTAGACTCATCTCGTCCTTTCTCCCATTTCCCTTTGTTCACTGTTTCGAATTTCAAAGTGCTAACACCCCATCTTCAATACAGCTACGTCCCCCGCAAATGCAGCGCGACGAACCGCATCATCAAGGCCAAGGACCACGCCAGCGTGCAGATCTCGGTGGGCAAGGTCGACGAGAACGGGCGGTACACGGGCGAGAACCAGGTGTACGCGCTGTGCGGGTTCGTGCGGTCCCGGGCCGAGAGCGACGACAGCTTGAACCGACTGGCGCAGAAGGACGGGTTTCTCAAGAGTGTCTGGAGCGCGCAAGCCACGAGATAAGCGGACACGATGGCTGAGGGGAGGAGATAGCGAAGATCAGGGAAGACAGAGGAGGTGAACAGAGGATGAAGATGCGCACGAGGAGACATATTGTGTATGGGAGTGGGCGTACGTGGTTGAAGTGAGGAAGGAGGACTCGATCGAGATTCCTGGCCTGGTCGATCATCGAATTACTCTTCTCGGTCGAGCGACGCACACAGCTACGCCGGAGGACACGATGGTTTGATTGTGGGGGTCGGTGACGGTTATTGCTATGCATGTCATCCATTCCACGACAGGAGAAGTACCCTGCTTCACTTTGCTTGGTCGCAAGAAACGGACATGGTGCACTCTGCACGACCAGCATCAATAGAAAAATGCAAAACGGGACGAAAGGTTCCCCCAGAAATACACTATTCAAAACATCATCAATCATCATTGTTTTACGTGTTCCCCCCCCCCTTCCTCCTTCATGACACAGGCATGGGGGAGTTCTCTATGTATGGCTCCTCGGAAATGGACGGAGAATGTGCCACCCGTATCTGTGCTCTGACTCTCAATCTCGGAATAATAAAATCACAGCTCTTCAGAAGGCGGTATTTATGGCTTAATCTTCGGCTGTTGTATGTACGATTTTTTTTATCTCTACTTCCCCAGTCATGGCAGATTGAGTCTGAGGAAGCCTTGATGTGCCGGTTGAAAAAATTCGAAAGGAAAAGAAGAGGCTTCAACACAAGGGGAGAAAGGAAAATAGAAGTGAGGCAGCTCAAGGGAAAGAGCGAGAAGAATTCAACGGGGTATCATTTCTAGCCTTCTCTTTGCGGAATCTAGAACTTTTTGTAAGGGATGCCTCTTTTCAATGGCAACATATCTTGAGCGCGTAGGATTCGTAAGTCTTCGTACATGCTGAGTTGTCGCCTGTGATCGGCTCTCTAGTCTTTGTGTAAGCGGACAGCAGGATTCTGTTCAATGAAGTTGAGATCGACTTTATGTCCCAAAAGCTCTCGGATATTGTTGACGCCGTACCTGTTCAAAGACATTAGCATACCCTCAAGACCAAAGGATCGAAAACTCACTTGATCATGGTCGGTCGCTCCAAACTCAAGCCCCAACCATATATCCGCATATCTTTGGGTAAACCCATTGGCTCCAACATTTCTGGCCGGAACATGCCACTGTTTCCGATTTCCACCCACTTCTTCAATCCCTCGTGGTAGCTGAAGATCTCCATGCTCGGCTCCGTGTAAGGATTGTACGCAGGCTTGAATCGCAGGTTTCTGATACCCATCTTACCGAAGAAGACCTCCATGAAACCAATCAAGCCGCCCAGTGTCAGACCCCAGTCGGCAATTACGCCTTCGACTTGGTGGAATTCTGCAAGATGCGTTTGATCAACCGTCTCGTTTCGGAAGACTCTGTCGATAGAGAAGTATCGCGCCGGCCGAGGGTTTAGAGCGAGTTTGTGAAGCATGTATGCAGAAATTGCCGTGGTGTGAGTTCGCATGACTAGTCGCAAAGACTCGTCTTCAGACCACGGATATCTGTAGCCTATCGAGCCGAACTTTCCGTTTTCATGCACGGCACGAACATCATCCCAGTACTTCTTGAAGTCCGGGCCCTTTTCCTTCGACTTTGTCCTCTTATGGGAAGGTGAAGGTATAGATTTCTCTCCGGGAGCCGGAGGTTCTGGATCTGCTCGAGGAGGATCGGCTCTGATGGGATCTGAGATGTAAAAGGTGTCTTGTAGGTCGCGAGCAGGATGTTGTTGAGGGACAAAAAGAGAATCAAAATTCCAGAAACCAGTTTCCACATAGCGATTTGTTGGCATCTCCTCAAAACCCATCTCGAAGAAGATCTCTCTGAATTCTTGACGCACTTTGTTGAGAGGGTGAAGAGCTCCGGATGGCGTGGGTGCGCCTTTGGCCTTGAAGTTATATGGTTTCAACTGCACGGTCTTCCAGGCGCCAGACGCCAGCATTTCTGCAGTCAGATCTGCCTCTTCCTTGACAAATTCAGTCGAGAATTTAGGGCCTTTGGAAATCTTAAAGGCGACCGTTTTCTGTTCTACCACATATTTCCTCTTCCTGAAGTCTGCCACGACTTTGGGGTTGTCTAAGGCCTTCCCGGATTGGATCTGTCGTAATTGTTCTTGTACCTCGTCCTGGATCTTGTCCGCAGTCGCCTTGAGAGTGTCCCCGTCTTTCTTGATCCACTTGAGCTTGAAGGCATCGCCCGAGCCGAACTTGGCCACGTTTGCGTCGCCCACGGCTGCGGGTAAATCTTTGATCTTCAATCCCTCCAATGCGGATCGAACTGCCTCGAAAACTCTTGCGCCGTTGCTCCCATTTTCTGCAATATCTTGGCCTTCTTTTGTCAGAACAAGTTCCAACCGATCAATCTGCTCTGCTTCAATGAAGTCTCTCGACCGTAATTTGTCGACAGCGGATTTGACACTGACAAAGGTGGCATTGGGAAAGGCTTCCGATGTGATGACAGGACCATTTGCGGAGTTCAGTACTTCAAGCACTTTCGGGGTCAAATCTTCTGCCATGGTTGCGTCCGGCCGGGGGAACGTAGTTGTCGGACAGCAAGGGTAAGAGGAAGAGCAGTTACGAAACAAAATATTATGGATGGTGCTCACTAGACTCTGACTCCAAGTTACCGAGTAGAGAGAAATGACTCCAAAATGCGGCCGGTGGGTCTAATCTTGATTCGTCCAGAGACTCATGCCGCTTTAGCAGTTCAACATCACATACATGCCTCAGCCTCGCTTAAAGACCAGGGAGATCGATGACTTTGGGTTATATGATAGATGTATCGTTGCAAAGCGTCATGCCCCAGTGAGGAAATGCACTCCTCTATCGCTACAGTTATTCCAGCCTCTTTGGTAATCTATGAACTCTATCCACGAACAAGAACCACGGATACATGTGCCTTACATGAGTCTGGTTTTCAGACATTCCTCTGGCCTTCCATTTCAGACGGCGAGTTGTGCTCGCGTCTCTGCCTCCAGGCATCCCCAAACATGATTTGGACCAGAGCAAGACCACCCAGTACGAGCATGATACCCGTTAATAAGGTAAAGGTCCAGCCGACATGAATGCTGTTGATCAGAGGCCCAACCACAGCAGTTCCGCCAGCTCCTAAGAGACAGCGAACGAGATTTAAGGAAGCCGTGGCTGAGGCACTCTGAGTATGGTGGATGTCGACGAGGTAGGTCGAGATCACGCTTTGGAGAGAGATGGCTGCCCAGCCCAAAACAAAAAAACAGATAATGGGCACAGAGATATGAACACCTTGGTCGACGGTCCACCCAAAAATCAGCACTGACACACATTCAAGTGCACTCCAGAGCCAGACAGTCCTTAGCCGAGCCTTTTCAATGGGCATGCGCTGTTCATCGCCGCCATACTTGCGTAGAATCCGCCTGTAATCATAGTCCAGGAATCTACCGACCAGAACGGTGCCGATGATGGACCCAGCTCCGTTGGCCAGGAAGATGAGACCAACTTGGATTTCTGAAGTATGATATTTCTGTTTGACGAGCACGGAAACGGCGGTGAGAACCATTTGCCACGCTGCGTAGTGGACCGCAACATAAAAGATAGCACAAAAGGTATTCCAGTGGAAGAGAATCTTTGCTGGACCCAGAAAATCGGTTCGTTTCGGCGCGGGTTTCTCGCCCTCTGCGGAGGGGTTGGTGTCTTGCCTGAAGTGCTTCTTTCTCTGATACAGTGCAAGAGGGGACATGGCATATCGCTTTGGCTCTTCCGCTCCATTTCCCACCATGGACCTCAATGTCTCAGGCAGGACAAGGACAATGACAAGGACACAGGCCCCCCCATAGATAGTCAGAAACCAAAACACTGATCTCCAGCCCATCTTGTCCGATAAGACACCACCAATAACAGGGCCGATGGCGACCGGCATCAAAAGTCCTCCTTGGAAAATACCCATATAACCAGCTCTTTCTTCCCTCGTTGTAATGTCGCCAAGGACTCCAGCACCTAATGCAATGGTGCTAGCACTTCCGGTACTTTGGACACAACGAAGAACCAACAGTTGCGCGTAGTTTCGTGTCTCTGCCAACCCGATACACGCTCCAAGAAATACGACGAGAGTGCAGATATAGGTAATGCGGCGGCCTTTGGTATCGGACAACGAGCCCCAGAGGGTAGGCGACAAGCCTTGAAATATCAAGTAGCATGTCACGGTGAGGTTGATGAGGCTGGTACTGACTGACAAGTCATCGGCGATTTGAGGAAGGGCAGGAAAGTAGATATTCGACGCAAAGCCAGAAAGTGTAGCCGCAAATGAAATAATGGTGACAATGAGGGCTTTTTGTGAAAGTGTGAAGATTGTGTAAGGTTTGGAGGACTCAACCTGTGTCATAGCTTCGGATTGAGACATTTTGAACCTGTTGTTAGAGGAAAACAGCATGCTGCTCGGGTGCCGACTGTCTATATATGCCTGTGGAAGTATCGAGCCACACCCTGGTCGGTGTGGACAGGGATGTTCGGAGTTCCGACACCGGAGGCAAGCAGGGAGATTCGACAAGACATTCGCAACGCCATCGGGGGGAATACCGCAATGATGTCGTCTGGAGCATATTTACATACTTTCCTAGGCTCACCTGGTGAATCCCATCGTCGCCAAATGGTCAAAAGACCGAACCCCTAATGGCGGTATCGACATGTCCTGACTTGGAGGTGATGAGCTCCAGGTCCGAAATTTGATCATTGGAAGTCGGGTCAACGTAGCCCTTGGCTGACTATTGGATTGGTGAGCTTTGGACTGAATGAAATAGGGTATGAATTACTGATTCGCGACAGAGAGGTTGTCGCAAGACCAAGTGTATGTTCGGATGGCACAGCAAGATATGGATGAATAGAGTGGGCGAGGATAGATCAAGTCCAAAAAGCAACTTAGCCGAGAATACGTCTAGGGAGCTATTCCAAAACAGGCAAAGCGCGTCATCTCATTACGCTCACTCCATCTTCGGGATCCTCGACGCCTCTTCACTTCCTCTACTTCGTAGTTCCAGGCGAAGCCGGTCTCCCTCTGGCCATGAGTCCGAAGGATTCTCTACCCAGGAAAAAGTCCTGCAATCATTGCTACAGATCGAAAGTGCGGTGTGACCTCAAGAGACCGTCTTGTACGAGGTGTAGCAATCGAAGCCTGGATTGCACCTACGTTGATGCAGGGCTTGTCGACCACATCGCCGTCCTTCAGCCTTCACCAGCCACCACCGATGGAGCCGGACTCTCGCCTCAAATTGCCGCAGATCTGGTCAGCGCCGACCCGCTGGATTTCGAAAACATCCATCTGATGTGCACAGTGGATGAACACAAAATCCGCGGACGCTGGCTGGAGAGCCTCCTGCCTTCTATGGATCAGAGGCCGAAGCCTTATCATGCGTCTACGATGGCTTTCGTCACGCGCATCTTCAAGTCATATCCCAAAATGTTTCTGACCGACAATCTTCCTCCTTTCATTCACTGGTCTCAAATTGCATATGGCATTGCTGAACCGTTAGCAAATTGCGTGGAAATAGCACGCATGTGGGTGGGACAGACCCCTGAAAGCGCAGCCATGGTCCAAGAAATCATCGGACAGGAAATGTCGCGGGTATTTCAAAAGGCACGTACAATCTTCTTCAAATCTGGTTTCGAGGCTGAAATGAAGCAACCAGCGTGCATTTTCGGGTCACTTGGAGCTTTTGGCCATATTACAGGTCTATCTTCTCTACACCATCATGCTCTTCTCCTCGGCCAATGCTGCGAGCTTGGTAGAACAAGATATCATGATCAAACTCCAAGACTTAGCAGGTGACGTCGCAAGTAGAGGGACCCTTTGTCCTGCCGAGACAAATGGCAGTCGACCTGACTGGGAATCGTGGATTGTCGCTTCCACGAAAAGAAGGACACTATTCGCTACCTGTTTACTTGACAACCTGGTCAACTTCACCGTGGGCACTCCATCTTTTGTTGCTGTAGAGCTTGCAGGCCTCCCAGCTCCGGCGAGCAAAACTCTCTGGAATGCGCGCGATCGTCGATCGTGGAACACAGCTTATAACCAACAACTGGGCCTCTGGTGCGATGGCGAGCTTCTCATCAACGATCTCTGGCCATATCCTGGACCAGATCCAGCACAGGTGCGACAGAAAAAGATAGATGATTGGCTGGCATCCGTGGACGAATTTGGTATGATGGTATATGCCGTGACCTCTCATACATACACTTGACGACTACTTTCCTAATGCCCTCAAGACTGGATTCGGGTATTGTGTTTTATGGGTAGTTTCTCTTGCGGAAACACCAGCTGCTCAATAGAGCCAGTCTTTGTGTCGTGATGAGCCGCGGAATAAGGAGAGCAACTGGTCTTTTGCGAGCCCGCCGCGTGTGACTTCTACACAAACAAATGGTGCCGTCTGACAAAGCCGGCGCTTGACAAAATACTCGAAGAGGAGCTTTGGGCCGACCAATTGTCATTTGGACTCCATGGATATGGAGGACTGCCAGCTGATCGTGAGGTGCCGGGGAACCGCCTGCACGAAAAACTATCAGATGAGACATGCATCAGCTTGGATCAGGGTGCATTCGTGCATGTGGCGGCCGCTTGGGTATGCTATGTGTTTGGTCACAAATATGTGAATCACCAAATTAAATGGGATCTAGATAAGCTTGGTCTAAGAAAGGCGGAGATTGTGGAAAAGGATATGCTTCTGCACTGTGGCGGCAGTAGTACCAAGAACGTTTTCACATGTCTTCAATGTCGTCTTTACCCCTTCAAAAAGGTGGCCTGACCCGGAAGAGAGTTACAGTGGTGCCAATATCCTGTCCGCTGGCATGTGAATGTAGATAAACACATGCATGCAATGGGGAGCTCTGCGGTCGAGGGCGTGGGACATGAATGGATGTTTGTGGTGGAGTTGGCAAGAGAAGCTTTTTGAGGTGGTCACGTGATAACGCAACTAATGTGAGTCATCTCGGAGGACCTTCCTCTTTAGTCTTATCGTTATCGTCACTATCGATACAGGGTCATGAGCGGTCGATGGGGTGTCCCGCCAGCCCGCCTGCGCAGCCACTCAGCGCCGCAAATTGTTGAGCTTCTATTGTCACAGTCACTTTTTTATTCCCTGCGATTTTCTCCCCTCACTCCACGTTTTACATTTTGTGTCCGCGACACTCAAACCCAACAGCTTGGTTCCTAGACATGGGTACTGGACTCTTGGTTTCGGTCGATCCAGAGGACATTCTCAAGAAAGAGGTCGACGGTCTCACTCTTGACCAAGTTGCCTACCTGGGCCATTGTCTCATCGAAGTCACCCCCGAGACCTTCGACTCCAATCTTGCTTTCCTGCGCCGCAATTTTTCCAGGCTCGACATATACCTTGATGTTCGAAAACTGAAGAGTTGGGACAATGTCATTGACATTCTCAATAATGGAGCGTCCAAAATCTTCGTCACCTTTGAGCAACTAAAGGCTCTGTCGCAAGAGCCTACCATTTCGGCCGACCGCCTTGTGTTGACGATTTCCCTTGTCAATCCCAAAACAGATATCGCAAAACTTAAGGCCTTTATCGATGACAATCCAAGATGGAAGACCGCGGAATGGGCATTCGATGGTGACAAAGGAAACGAGCATGTGGATGATGTGTTGAAAGAGCTGGATAATTATCCTCCAAGTCACGATCAGACGATATTCGTCTCCGTTGCAAGCGAGACTGAAGGGAGAAACTTGCTGCACGAATACCCCGGAAATGCTCTGATTGTCTCTTCTAAAAAATTGACCTTCGACCCTTCCAAGGACGAAAACAAGAGCCTGATTCCTGCTGTGGAGCTGATTCTCGCCGGGGCCACCGCGGATCGAAAGACAGGCCTTTACGCAACTACGGTGGTTGATGAGCGGGGCGTTGCGCTGGGCCTGGTCTGGAGCAGCAGAGAAAGTATCGCCGAAGCCCTCAAAACAGGAACAGGCGTTTACCAAAGTCGAAAACGGGGGCTATGGCACAAGGGTGCCTCTAGCGGAGACATCCAGGAACTCATCAGTATCGGCTTTGATTGCGACAAGGACTGCTTGATCTTCAGGGTCCATCAGAAAGGACAGGGCTTCTGCCATCTGAGAACTATGTCATGCTGGGGCAAGGTTTCTGGGCTCTCTAGACTACAACGTACACTACAACAACGTAAGATTGATGCACCTGAAGGCTCTTACACCGCTCGGCTTTTCAACGACCCGAAACTTGTCAATGCCAAAATCAAGGAAGAAGCAGATGAGCTTTGCGCAGCTACTACAAAGGAAGAGATTGCCTCGGAAGCAGCCGATCTGCTCTACTTTGCTCTTGCTCGATGTATCGCCGCGGACGTTACTTTGGAAGATATCGAGAAGAACCTTGACCTGAAGAGTCTGAAAGTGAAGAGACGAAAAGGCGACGCAAAGCCCCAGTACGTTGAGGAGACGCCTGTCGCTGAAAAGCCACCGCCCACGACCAACGGCGTCGACGGCCACAAAGATGAAGAAGTCAAAGAAGCCGCATCTGTGCCAAAAGGACCTTCGGATCCTGCTGGTAAGACCGAAACTGGTCGCATACAATTGACGCGGTTTTCGACATCGCAAGCTTTCTCGGACGATATTCTAAAAGCTGCCTTACAACGACCTTCGCAAAAGTCGAACGAGAAAATCATGTCTCTGGTTCATCCCATTATTGCTGATGTTCGTGCCAATGGCGACTCTGCTGTTCTAAAATATACCCACAGGTTTGAGAAAGCCACCGCTCTGAAATCCCCTGTACTAAAAGCACCTTTTCCTGAGTCTCTTATGCAACTTCCCGAAGAGACCATCAAAGCGATCAATACTTCGTACGATAATATCCTCAAATTCCATGCCGCCCAGAAACCGTCAGCACCACTGGTAGTGGAGACAATGCCGGGGGTGACCTGCTCTCGGTTTTCGAGACCGATCGAGAAAGTTGGTTTATACATTCCCGGCGGAACAGCGGTTCTGCCTTCCACGGCGCTGATGCTCGGTGTCCCAGCAATGGCTGCAGGATGCAAGAACATCGTCCTCGCATCGCCACCGAGATCTGACGGCACACTCACACCAGAAATCGTATACATTGCGCACAAGGTGGGAGCAGAAGCCATTGTTCTAGCAGGCGGTGCCCAGGCTATCGCTGCCATGGCCTATGGGACGGAATCTGTCACCAAGGTCGATAAAATTCTCGGGCCTGGGAATCAGTTTGTCACGGCTGCGAAAATGATCGTCAGCAATGATACCTCCGCCGCAGTATCAATTGACATGCCAGCTGGCCCATCTGAAGTGCTCGTTGTGGCGGACAAGACAGCCGATCCCGCATTTGTTGCCAGTGACCTGCTCAGTCAAGCCGAACACGGCACAGACAGTCAAGTAGTCCTGATTGCTGTTGACCTGACGGAGGAGCAGCTCCAAGCGATCGAAGACGAAGTGCACAAGCAGGCGCATGAACTCCCACGAGTGGATATTGTTCGGGGAGCCATCGAACACAGTGTGACCATCTCTGTGAAGACTCTCACAGAGGCTTTGAAGTGGTCGAATTACTATGCACCTGAACACCTCATCCTACAAATCGCTGATCCCCGCGCCGTACTACCCGATGTCCAGAACGCAGGTTCCGTGTTCCTTGGAGGCTGGACGCCCGAGTCGGTTGGCGATTACTCTGCTGGCGTGAACCACAGCTTGCCAACATACGGCTATGCGAAGCAATACAGCGGTGTCAACCTCGGAAGTTTCATGAAGAACATCACCAGCAGCGAAGTCACAGAGCAGGGTGTTGGGGAGGTCGGCTATGCAGTGATGGAGCTTGCACGATGTGAAGGCCTCGACGCCCATCGACGAGCCATGGAGATTCGTCTAGAGAAGCTCGGACTGATTAAGAAGAACAGCCTGCAGACAGCCAATGCTCCTGTTGAGGGTTCAAAAAGCTGATTCAGAGGCCAAGAACCACAATGGTTCACCAGGGGAACGTCTCGAGTCAGTTTCTGGTACTGGACGGTGAACCAGGACGGTACGGCCGCATCCTAAAAGCCAACAAGCAGTTGAAGGTCAAAGTCTTAGCTTGTTGACATTACGTTTGTTGGATTGTGTCGATGATTTGACGAGAGCATTATTCTATAGATCAGGACCTCATTGAAAGACTTAGACTATGCGACGAGGTCACCCCAAAATCAATTCGAGTTGGTCTCACGAGGCTGACCAATCATGACTGAGATAAAGAGCCCCGTAAGGCTTTGTCCTTATACAAGCATCGGAGTAATGTTCATCCGCAGGCAACAACTGACTCACCCCCTGATGACCAAGTCCAAACAGTAGTTCAGTAGCCTTTCTCATCCCTCGTCACTCCCAATAAACTATCTTTGAGGACCAGAATACCCATGATACCTAGAGATTCTGAGACCGATGAACGATGGAACCCTCTGACGAACACGAAATCCACAGTGACGGCAGCGAAGAGAGCGACGATGCCACTGCGCCCAAAGCTCGAACTGTCCGGTCTAGTCGAGCATGTATAACTTGCAGACGAATGAAAACAAGATGCGAGATCGACGAAGCACTGGGCAATGCATGCAAATTGTGTATACGAGCCCGTCGACAATGTATCATGCAGGATGTACCGCGACGAAGGAAAAGAAGGACCACCGACCGAGTTGCTGATCTGGAGCAGAAAATCAATGTTTTGACTGCGCTTCTGACTTCTAATGAGACAACCAGTCCTGAAGATCAGAAGAAACTAGCCGGTGCCCGTGACACTTTGACTGGAACCTCAACAAACAACCCGCAGACATCAGCCGAACCCGACAAGTCCCTCATTGCGGAAGCCTTATCTCGCGGTTTGCTCGACTGGGATACTGCCCGCAAGGCTTTTGACCGATAT
Source organism: Fonsecaea monophora (assembly GCF_001642475.1). NCBI lineage: Eukaryota > Fungi > Ascomycota > Eurotiomycetes > Chaetothyriales > Herpotrichiellaceae > Fonsecaea > Fonsecaea monophora. The sequence continues at coordinate 113,543 of NW_019174022.1, forward strand.
AAGGATGAAATGTGTCGGTACTTCCCATTTGTGGTCTTTGGGTCTGATGTCGATGCCGAGACAGTCAAACAGCAACAGCCACTCTTGTTTTTCGCTGTGATAACAGTTGGCCTTGGTTCGATGCATACCACAGTGGATGCAGAGCTATGCGACATGCTCATCAAAGATCTAGCCCTGCGTGTCGTGTACAACGGTGAACGATCTTTAGAGCTTGTTCAGACTCTAATCGTTCATATCGTGTTCTACGGCAGGGCGAAAAATATGCGAGATCTCAATTTCAACCAGATGGTGCACATTGCCAGCACAATGGCGCTTGATATCGGCTTAGGCCGACGCCCCCATAAATCGACGTTAAAGCAAAGGACAGATCCTCATCAACTAGAATCCCTCGCAGGCCGGAGGGCATGGTTGGGCTGCTATTATATGGGGACGAGGTGAGATGCCAACCGTTCATGTTAAATAGTATCTAATAGATCTACCCAGTGTCTCAATGTCACTTCGCCACCCCGCCTTCGTCCGCTGGTCCGTGTACACCGAGGAATGTCTGGATGTCCTCTCTGCTGAGGAGCGTGTCTTACCAAGCGACATGTGGCTGTGCGACTTGATACGTATTCAACGCATTGCAGAAGATGCCTCGGTCACGTTTTCCATGGACGACCCGGGTGCAATTGTTACACTCCGCGACGTCAAGATTCAGTATCAAATACGAGCCTTTCGTCAACAATTGGACTACTGGCGTCGCCATGCCAAAACAGATTTGAGCCTGCGTAAGTAACGAGTCAGATCTATATTGCAGAAGCTGATACCGAATGTCCGAAGACTACGTCCGCCATGTTGCCGCGTATACCGATCTCTTCATCCACGAAATCGCCCTGCATCCGGAACATGACATTGACGACCTACGTTCACCACTCCGAGCGGCGCCTCCGCTCCCTATTCCAGCAGTCGAGAGTATGACATCAAAATTCAAAGACCTACATTTCATCCCCGCTAGAGTCGAAGCATTGTTTGCCTGCCTTGCTGCAATTCACGAATGCTTTGACGCATTTCACTCCATGGACTTGGCTATCCTTTGCAGCTTGCCTAACGTTTTCTTTGTTCGCACCGGTTATGCAGCTCGAGCACTTCGCAAATTACTCAGTATATGCGATAGCCAGGCAGAGTTCGAAGGGAGGTCCCATATCGACGTTCGAGATTTGAAATTTGAAGAGTACTTGACTGCCATCGTCGATGTACTCAGGAGGGTCTATGCTCAAAACAACTCTGTGGTGGCGAGAGCGTTCTGCTTGGTCCTCTCGCAGATTCAGACACAAGGACTAAATTCATCCAGATTGCTTGCTGCGATGGCGCAAGCGGACCCTGCTGCAAGTAACAAAGCCAGAGCCGCACTGACTCCCGCCTCTTCAATGCCGCCAGATGAACGCGTTGGCCTCCCTTGCATACGTGCCCATGAGAGCCAACAATCACACGGAACAGATTCTCTTGTGTATGATTCTAGTAACCTGAACAGTGTACCTCCAGCACCACTGCACCATCAACAAACTCCGCTGGGTGCACAGACTCAATCACAAAATACACAGATGCTGGAGAATGATATGGACGACGCCTTCATGGGCGGTATTGATGTTTTGCAGTGGTTCGGACAGGACTTGGCCTTTGATGATACCGCCGGGTATGACTATGACAATCAACTCACGTCTCTGTATTGGCAACAATAATACCTCCACCGGTTCAGTGAGTTGATACCGATCTCAAAGAGACCGTTGAACAGACTTGGGGGATCTCACCCCTTTTCTGTGTGCTCAGGGACTGGGGTCATTACGACGAGATCTCGCACATGCAATGATTAGATCGGCATCTCCCTATGGAATTACGGTCTCAAGCTAGCTCCTACGTATGAGCGTTGCTGCGGAATTCCGAGTTTGCTTGTCCTCTTATCTCCAACAGCTGCGTCTCGAGATCTTCATACATGAGTTTGAAATAGTCTCGCTGGGCCCGGGTGTGCTTCAATTCCTCACTCAAAGAATCAATACTGCGGAGGGTTTCATGGAGAAATCGATTGCGCTTTTTCCGATGTCGAACTTGCGCTGCCCGGTTCTGTTGTCTTCGACGCTGGCGGACATCTTGGTCAGACAGAGTACGACTTCCTTCTCTGGGGTGCAGATACCTCTTTCCTCGTCGGAGCCGTGGGCTTTGGCTCTTCCTTGCCCTCTGGCTCGAGTTGGGTGAAGCGAGGTTCCAAATCGGTCGGATCCCAGTTGCTATGCTCTGTGGGCGACTGTCCGAGACTGTTGGGATCGTGACGCGAGACTGCGGAACTAGAAAGACAGCCGCATTGGGAGCCGAGGGATTCACCGCAGACGCAGCTTGCCAGGACTTTCTCATTCCAAAATACAATATTCGGGAAGAAGTCCAAGTTCACGTCTGGAAGAGCTGTTTCCCAGCCCAGCTCTAACGGAACAGACATCATCGCATTCATATCGCTTCGGTCACATGCAGCTATTCTTGTGGGGTTTGCGTTCATGCTATACCATCATGGTGTCGTCCGTTCTTTAGAGGGACCAATGGAAGACTTGCGATCGGTTCTGTGCGAAGTCAACTAGAGGCCGACTTGAGGCCGTGAAAGCGAAGGAGCGATTCGCAGCCGGACCGTCAGTCAGAGTTACTCACGTTGTTATTCTTCCTATACAGCTGAGAATCCCAGATACAACGGCCAAAAGTCCAGAGCTTATACATGGACCCCTCCAGCAGATTTAAAAGAATTCCAGCCACGGCTTACCGTTGAGATTGCGGCACGAGAGACCAGAAGGGGCCGCCAAATACCCACTGTCAGGTCTCATTGGTGTCGTTCGAGATTTGGGCGCCCATTGCTTCCCGTTCCTCATACAGGGCAACCATGCGCCTTGCATCCACCCGCTCTGTGATAGCTCAATAATTGGAGAGACAACAGGCATTCTGCGGCACAGGTGACTTTCTGGACCTGGCAACTGGCTTCGAGGAACGTGGCTTGCAACGCCCCCTGGGACCATTCCCATTTTCATACGAGATATGCCTAGCGTGGATAGGATCTGCAAAGGTTCTGGAACGATCTCCATAAATTTCTCGTGTTGGTCATTCGCTCTTGAACCCGAACCCGAAGCTGGCTTGACCGGAGGGTTTGGAAAGGCAAAAGGGATACTGGGGGACACCCCTGCAGTGGCGAATTGGCAATGTAAGCCCGCTTTGACCAACAGGGGGTGTTGGTTTTATATTGATTGGTGGCATGTGATAGTGAACCTATCTTTGCTCAAAGCATATACCCGAGAGAGCCCAGATACCAGATACTCAGACACTAGATCATTTGACAGGGTTCCCGGTAAAGTTACGCGGGTTTCAATCCCACTTCTAAACCCTGAATGGTCATGGACGCATTCCGCAAACTGATCTTGAAAGCATGTGCTGCCGGGTGCCTGAGAAGGTCCTGGCAGGGTGTGGTGTGTCGTCACCTGGCCCGGAATGGCTGATGACTTGAGGATCGACATGACATGCTTTCTTTGTGTCCTGGTGCTGACCACTTTACTTTAGTCGTGGCTTTCAATCGCTGGCCAAAGTCACCATTTAACAGAGGTTCGATTCGGATCTCCAACGGCATTCACTCCCCAGGAGGCACCCGATAGACCATCTGCGGCGAGTGGAGCGTTCCCCCTTCTCTAAGTTCGACCACCTGGTTCCACAGGTCTCTGTGCTGTCTGTCATCCTGGTGCTCATGCCATATAACCTGTTTGAGACTGGCCTTCATGCCTTCCCAGGAATGGATCCCCAGGTCCGCCGCCGTGTCTGCGAGCTGGCTCACGAACCATTTGCGCTGCGCTGGGCCGCAGGGACAGGTGCCGCCGACGGACAGGAGCCACAGCAGCAGGTTTGAGCTTACCCCGCCTCGTTCGGTCAGGGGCCGCAGTGTGGCTAGCAGGTCGTGCTGGGCCGTGCTCACCAGGAGAGAGGGGTCGGGCTGGTGCCCACACCATTGGGCGAAGACATGGATTATCAGGGCGTGACGACACGCTGCCGTGATGGTCCTCTCGTAGCTGCCCATCAGCAGGTCCGGGACCGGGAGGGTGAGTAGTCGCTGCAAAGTCGCGCACAGAAAGGTCAATACCCCCTGGTATTCCGTGGCCGAGCTACAGTCCTGGGCTGTCTGGTAAGTCATGGCGAGCATACGGATGTTCAGCATGAGCTCTGCGTACTCTGCCAAAACACCATGGGCATGGAAATCGAGTCGGCTCGGGTTCAAGCCATCTACGTTCGTACTGCGGAGGTCATGGGTGGCGTGAAGGCTCTGGTAGAACCATAGAGGCCGCTGTACGACTGCCCGTGCATCGCACGACGGGAAATCGACATCAGCTGTGGCGACGAACATGCTGGATATGAACCATCAGTGTCCAAGATGACAGGTGGTCGGATTTCGATGGGTAACTCACCAGAACAGCATGTTTGCAATAGTCGGGTTTGACATGCGAATTGACTCTAACCCGCCTCGGACCTCGAGCATTTGTTTCAGGCCTGACACGTGAATGCGAGAGAGACGCAGACTGCCTTTTTCGTGCTGCCAGACCTGTTAGTCTCTCCGTTGTCAGACGCACAAGCGCTCTCACTTCGTGCGTAGAACTAGACATACCTCAACGACTGCAACTCCCGCAACGGCCGCCAACGTCTCGTCAGAGACACAGCCCGGGAAGGGCTCGTTGATCCTATTCTGTATCAGGTCCATGCAGAGCTTGGAGAGCCGTATGCACCTCACACGTTCTTTCGGCGGCAAGTGCTGCTCCAACCGAAAGGCGCTGACAAGCAGGGTGACGTGAAACAAGGTTGTGTCCTTTGTTATCAAGGGCGCGAAGAATTCCAGCACTGGGTTGAGAGTCGGCGTGGGGTAGTAGGGGAATACATTGAAGATGTGGGACGAGAAGTCTTGCAGGGATGTGGCCCTATAGTTAGCATACTGGTGAGGGTATTCTGGAGGAAATGAATTCCACTCACACGTCCCCATTAGGAGACTTATGTCCGGCTCCGGAGAGGGAGGATGCTGTGTGAAGGGGTCGAATGTCGACGATCCAGACCTGGACAGGGCGAAAGGGCCGGCATTTCCATGTTGCAGGCGAGCTTTGGGCAGGATGGGAACCCTCCTCGGCGTACTCCTCGGCTCCTCCACAGCAGGTCTTTTCGAAGTCGTTGGTTCGTCCGCCGAGGAACTCTGATCCCCGTAGTCACACTGTTGGATGTTGGCATAGTGGATGACGCACTTGTCACAGACCGGGCGTTTCTCGTCACACTGTCCAGTCAAGCGTGTCAAAATCGGTGAGAACAGAGTGGACACGATGCCTTTTCGGGGACTTTACTTTGACTTTTCTCTGCTTACAGTTCTTGCACCCTGTGCGTGACTTTTGATGCGCCCTGCGTGGGGCGGGGTGTGGAGGTTGTGATTCTGGTGACATCAGGCGGTGGACACATATATGGTCAAAGCCTTAGCGTTAGGACAGACAAAAAAAATGGACAGGTGTTGAAGTCGAGATAGTGTCGGGTTTGAGACCTGGCATACACAGAGAGGAGATGTTGGGCTTCATATACCCTCAAGCCGGGACCATTTTCGTGTCCAACCCTCACCACGAGGCTGTGAGAGTCAAGGAGAGTGGTAGACGCTAATCCGTGTTGATCAACACAACCGGGCGGGGTCTGCAGCTAGTTTCAGTCACGGACGCTAAGTCAGCCGAGTTGCTGACTGCTTTATCATTTGTCGACAACTCGCGGAACCTGTGTTCCGAAGTCGTTGAACCTTGCTCAGCAGGTGGAGGCGGCGGGAGGCAGAAAACTTTCCGGCGTCAAACCAGTAAACTGCGTCTTGTGTGACCCACTAACCAATGTTACCTGTTGAGAGACAGTGCACCCTGTTAGAGAGAGAGAGAGAGAGGACTCTCTTTCTCTTCACCCACTGCCTCCAACCTCGAAACCTCTTCACGCATCCCGAAAAAGGGCCAACCCTCCTGGTGCCAGTAACCCTCAAGAAAATGCTTCTTCTACATCGTGCCTCGACCAGCCTCGTCTGATTCTGCTGGAACCACGATTGAGAAGACCTTCTGTAGGCTGACAAGATTAGGGACGACCCCCACGGCTAGGTGAATTCAACACTGCGAAAACCCCTCTGCCGTTACCCCCGACACGCACTTCATCGTACAATTCCGCCTCTCCAGCCTCGCAGCAGCGTGGATTACACTCGAACGAGGTGCTGGTTGAAAACTGCCACGAAATTATCTTAAGCACTCCGCACTCGCTCTCACCTCTCTTTCAAACTGCGCTCGCCTAGACTTTTCTTACCAACGTCCAGCCAAGTTTTTCAATAGCAGGACCTCTTGAGCCTTGAACTCTTCTCTTGAAGCCTGTTCACAACTACATCGGGATACTTATCTACGCACTTTTCTCCCTCGTCCGAGCTATCCTGACTCCACCTTGAGTTATCTGTCAAATCTACACCTCTTCCACTGTTGTCTACTACGCCTTCGGTGTGCTTTCACCAGTGAAGTTCAATATGAAGTTCGAGGACGATGGAGAGGAATTCCACACCTCACACTCTCAGTTCGAAGATAATGACGATGGAGGGGGTTTCTACACCTCAGAACCTCAGTTCGATGATCGTGACGATCGTGACGTGCTAAAACCTGGCGTCCACCATCTGGGCCTGACCAAGACTTTCACACCCGCGTGGGGTCCCAGAGATGCCTTCAGAGAGTTCTACCAAAACTGGTAGGGAAATCATGCCGTGCTTGTGGCTTCTAGTTGTTTGAGTCTCTGACATGGCGCAGGAAGGATGGCATTATTGAGTCATTCGGAGTCGATCCTCATTCGATAAAACCCATTTTTGTCAGGAACGATGACGAGGAGATCCACATCACCGTATCTGACAATACCGCCGCCAGTATGGCCTCAGGGAGAGGACGTCCGCTTGGCTACATCAGATTTCAGGCCAAGCAGGGCAGTCTAGAGCTGACAAACTTCAGAGCCAAACTTGATCGGAAACATCTGGACCTGGGTGAGACCAGTAAGCGGGGTAACAAGGCACTGGCCGGAGGTCACGGTGAAGGGTTCAAGCTGGCTGCGCTTGTGATGCGACGCAATGGTCATTCCGTCAGATTTGAGACAAACTCTTTCTGCTGGAATTTCAACTTTCGAGGGACTCGCCCTCGCCTTTGTTGCGTCTTGAGTGAACCGGGACCCAAGTTGATCCGCGAGCAGCGAGAGGAATACAAAAGACGCCTAATGGCAGGCGATACCCAACGAGGCCTCACCTCTCACATCTGGGAAGACATGACGGTAAAGATAGGGAAGTCCAGAGATAGAGAAGGCTCTCAGAAGGTCTCAGAGGAAGACTTCCGAAAGTGGATGGAGGTCTCTATCGATCTGGATCCTCCTGAATCCACCGGGATTGTTCGCACCACCACAGGAGACCTCATACTCGATCCTCGCTTTCGTGGTCGCATTTACCTCCATGGGCTTCTTGTGTCTCAGACCTCTGACGATGCGCAGAATGACGAAGGCCTTTGCTTCGGCTATAATTTCTACGAAGGCACCATCAACCGGGACCGCCAGCGGATGGCAAGCCCACATGAAGAAGCTAAAGCCTTGGCTAGTATCTGGACGCAGGCTATTCAGCTAAAGGGAGATTCGGTCATCGATGCCTTCGTCAAACTATTCGCCGAGGATGAAGCGGCACGCGATGTCGAACATTCCTACAAGTTCATATCTCGATTGACGGCACAGAGCATCTGCAGACGCCTGAAAGAGTCCCAGCCAGATGCATTCTTCTACTCGGAAAGAGATGCGTCTCGACAGAACGCCACCACAGATGTGAGTAACATGGTTAGATGTGTCAATCTGCGAAAAGCTGACCCCTTCCTCAGGAGGACATAATCTTGACAGAGCTCAAAAAGAAACCCTTGAAGCTAGGGAAGAAACTCTGGACGATCCTCAGACAAGAGCCGCCTCTGATGAGGACGCCCCTCGAGGAGAGAGATCACTTGTTCGGGACATCACAACCCATAAAGCCAGACATGGACATATTTAGCCTCAGCATCATCCACGCATTGAATGGCTCATTCGCTCAGGACCCAAGGATGGGAAACATCCGAATTGAGTTTGTCGACGGAGCTAACACCGACATCGACCTTCTCTACTCGAGTGATCAGGCTCTGCTGCAAATACATGCAAAGTGGCTCGACGTTGTCCGCGTACACCAAGAATCCAGTTGCGAGTTCTTTCAAGTTGCTGGACAACAGATGACTGACGAAAGTGCCTTCTTCTGCGACCATGTCGTCCAGGATCTGCTAGAGGCCGCTTTCGACGAAATCCGCGAGCAGCTCGAACTGACCCCGGTAACCGCCGCGCGTCTTCGACGACAAGCTGTGGAGTATCTCCGAAAAATGCCACGGGCTATCAAAATGAGTAGCGCGAATGGGGGCAGGAAGATAAAGGTGGAATGGGCTGGCAACGAGAGTGGAGCTTTCATGTTAAGATATGGGGCCAATATCCACTACTGGGTCACCCTCCATAAAGAGCGCTCATGTCGACAAAGAAAGACGGAGGTCTTGAATGTGGCCGGTAAAGTCACATTCATTTTCTGTGTTGGCAGTTCTAACACATCCTTCAGGAGTCAGGTTCTCAGAGCCCAGTCAAGCCTCTGGACAACCCGAACAAGCAGAGGGCCCCTGCGATTGCCCGACTCGAACAGTGTCGCAAGCTCATTCTGAAGTCATCTTCGATGGCTTAGATCCCAGTGAGGTTTATTTTCCGATGGTATCAAGAGCGGAGGCACCCTCCTTTTTCGGACTGCCGCCAACCTCAGTCGATGAGGTCTCGGACACGGACATGGACATCCACATGGACTTGGACTTGGAACCAGAACCCTGCTTAAAATCCGACACATCGGAAGATGATAGTGATGTTGGTCAGGAGTCAAGAGTCCCTCCACGCGACCATCCACAGGTCCATCCACGGGTCCATCCATGGGCCCCTAACCTTGTCGGTCGTCCAAAGGTTAATTCATTGGAGACAACGAGACTGCAAAAAGATGAACAAGATTGGCTGGCGTGGCATCGACAACACCTCCAGTCAGGCTCTTCTTCGGTGCCACGGGAGTCTTCTCAGGTATGTCTCTACCTATAACCTAACGTCTGATGTGGTTCGAGAAGACTGACTGATGCCTGCAGTTGGATGTAATGTTGCTTTTTGCACTTCTCTCCGAAGACCTGAATATTACTTTCGAGAAAAACCACTACTACCGCATCCAATTGGGAGACGAAGAAGGTGAACAGATCATCCTTGTTCACGATATCTCACAGAGTATCAATATCCCCTCGGAAAGGAGATATTTCTTCCGTGTTACCAAGTACTCGGCCCTCAGCTCTATCCTTCCATATGAGCAGCCTAGAGAGATTGGAAACCCAGCATTGGTTGATCAAGAAGTGGTTTTGCACTTCAGTAACTTTGACAAGATGCGAACGTCACAGGATGCAGAGACCATTTCCCTTGACGATATTCGATCTGCACAGCGGGTGAGCACTGGCATCAGTCATGTTTCCCGGTATCATCCAGGTTTGTCTCGTGGGTCAGCGTCTCTAATCTCGCTGACATGCTACTAGACATGGACCCCCAAAGACTCTTCTGTCGGTTTGCCGTGTCCAAGGCATCTACAGATGGTGGTGTTACCACGACAACACCATTGGCATCCCATCTCTTACTGCATGATGGTTATCATCGGGAGAGACCCAGCCTTCGCAGTGACGTTGTGCCGGTAGCATTTGACCTAAGCCCCTCCGTCTTGGGTGTTTCGGAAGGATTTGCAGGGATGGGCTTCAAGATTCAGGCAGCGTTTGGGCTAGACGAATCGAGACACCATACATGGCGGGTACGAGTCCGAGCCGTGTGACAGAGACCCATGTGCGAGAGACTAACGATTCTAGAACCGACACCTCGTGGCTACATGCTTTGACGGTACGATTTGCAATGTGTTGAAGGACTTTGACTCTGGGAGACTCCTACCGCCACCGCAACCAATTCCCGCGCCTCCAAAGGTGCTTCTCTTCGCGCCCGAACATCAATGCTTCAGACTAAACACGCAGAATCATCAGATGCCGACGTTGCTCCAGTTTCTCAAACCCCTCGACGGTGTTGACAAGGCTGTAGAGGTATTAAAACCCGATTTCGTCGTCATGTTATTGCCTCTGGCTGTTTGCCATCCATCGGCAGTTGTGAGATTCTCCAGTACGCGTCTCGGACTTCTCGAGCGGGGATTTGCTGTCCACTCGATGGTGATCTCACTAAGAGATTATGGACTCCCGCAAGAACGGAGCATTCTTACAGTCGTAGCATCGCCCTTTGGCGTGCCTCTATCCTGGAAGTTTGACCGCTATACTACGAGATCTGAACAGCCTAGCACAATTGGCAGCTTGATTGAAGACTTGGCTTTTAAGAATCCTCGCGTTCGGACTGATTCGAATACTGGGTTTGTGTGCTTGCGTCCGGCCGTGGAGGGCTCTGAGGCCGAAGCGTCCACGGTTAGCCATGTCTACAATCACTACACAGGCATTCGCGTTGCGTCTGACGCCGAGACCATCTCAATGGCCGGCTCTATCCCTTTCTCCCTGTTCAACGATCAGAAACAGTGGATCCATCCAGGTAAGTTTTGCTTACACTTCACGCACGATTGGCTGGCCGGCTGACGCGTCGCCATAGTCCGACAAGACCGGGTAACTGTCCGCGAGCTCGCCCGTGTACAAGGCATTCCCGATGAATTGCAATTTCTCGGTTCAAGAGAAGAGCAGTACGAAACAGTTTGCAAAGCCATTCCTCCGGTTGTGACCAAAATGATTGCGCATACAATCTTTAAAGCGATTGGATACTCGCGGGTTGTCACTGTCAGTGTTGCAGAGGCAAGCCCCAGAAGAAACAAGAGAGCTAGAGCATAGTAAGATGAGGAAGACTGTGGAAGTGAGAAGCGGTGAAGAAGTAGGTGGACTGATTGAGAACATGACGCCTCTCGACGGATGCTGCCTGGCGTGGCTCGGACGGTGCTTCAAGTCCTGTTGGTTATTTACACTGAGCGTTTGCTGTCACGATTGACACGAGTGCCGAGTGATCGCTCCATTGTGGATGCTGATTGGGGTCAAGATGGTTCCCGTCATATCGTCATTTCGTTTCATCCATCTTGCCCACAACCAGAGCCTCTGTCGCTGGCCACATCACATTCGTTGCGGTATCTTCATTGGATAAGAAGGGGAAAGCAAACACATGGCCAGAATGACAACGATGGAGTTTTGCTGAGCTTTTTTACTGATTGGCCCTTGCCTGACTTTTTGATCTGTTGATGAAGGATATATTCCAATCAATACATGCCACGGCGGCTCAGAGCGCGCAGATGCAGATGGATATGCAGATGAAGCTCACCAAAACTACCTCTTTACTTTGGACATCTGGTTCACCTCATCATCTAGTCGTGCTGGTACGGGTTCCAAGGTACTTAAACCCTCCCTGCTTCCTCTCTTCCCAGATTCTATTTCCTTCCCTCTCTCTATATATAGTTATACCTTCCTGCTTCACCTCTTTTCCTTCGGGTGCGGTATCCCCCGTTTCCTCACAGCCATGAGCATGCCCTTGCGACCTCCCCCTATCAGCTCATCCACGAAGCAGGACTTGTCTTTTTCGAATCCTGACCAACCACCTTCGAAGTTGCGGACCCCGACGGAAAAAGACTTCCATTTTCGGACACATTTCAGCTCTCCCCTCTAGTGTTCAATCACCGCACGAGCAAGAACATTGTGCACCGCGATCAATAGGAGATTGCATACCCGGGTCACCATTTCGGAACCGACTCTACTCTATTCGACTTCACCCACTCTGAAGGAGGGCTCTCCTCTGGGGAACGCTGGTCCCACTCAATCGCGATGCCTCCCGACAAGCCACCACCACGTCTTACTCGGAAATAATCATACGGCATACAGGCATCCCAGAATTTCCAGCAGATGACTTTCCGGCAGACGGGCATACTCGGAGTTTTTCGATCCTGCGGTAAAGGTCCCTATACACCACGAACCCCATGTATATATATATATCTATATGCGGTGACTGTTCTACACCCTATCCCGGTCATCTATCTCGATTTCCCGGATTCCATAGTGCGGCGGTGTGACAATACCCACGAGAGGTCTCCTCTCGCGAGTCTCACCTGCTCCTGATGATCTGCGGACCGGTCGAAAAGGTCGCCTGACACGAGAAGACCAAAGGAAGCCCGATTGCCGTTCTGGGCAGGGTTGGTATGCACTTTGTTGTGCGCGGACGGACGGACGGACGACCGACCTTTTCTGCTGGGACACTCCAAAGCAGATGATCTGGTCAATTGGGACAATCACTCGTTTACACACATACACAAGTACACAAAGCTGTTAAAGTGTGTCCTCGACAAGTGCAGTATGTCCTTGTTCCATTTTCTTCCCATTTTTCTTTTTTTTTTTTGCCTCGACTAACGATTTCAAATCCACATCCACAGAAGACACCTTCCAAGGAAAATCACGCCGCGAGAAATCAAACATTCTCGCCATCCTGGCTACGCATCACGTCCGGTCTGTCGGTCTCCCCCTCCTCCTCCTCGGCCGCCAGATTTCACGCTTTGTCCCTATTGCGGTCGATCCTGGGAATGCGTTTTGTTTCTCCATGCAATGCTCTTTGGAGGTCGGCGGGGGGGAGGGGG
>NW_019174023.1:0-123699 GCF_001642475.1 Fonsecaea monophora
GGGGAGGAGGGGGGGCGAGGGATGTGAGGTGGAGTGGGGGTAGGGGGGAGGGGTGGTGGGGGGGTGGGAGGGATGATGTGGGGGGGGAGAGAGTGTGGAGGGAGAGTAGAGGAAGAAGAAGATGAAGAAGATATTGCCGGACGGATAGGATAGGATAGGATAGTAATGTGTTGGCGAATGCTACGTACCTTTGTTTCAGGGAAGAAGAGATACGTGACCAGCACCTCGAAGCAGTCCCAAAAGACAAACACCAGGTAGTAGTAGTAGCCGATGTTGGAGATGGCGACACCCGTCGTGTACTGGCCGACGACGCCGGCGATCGAGGCGACGATCTGGCCGAGCGCGTTGCCCTTGGCGCGGGTCTCGGTGGTCAAGCACTCGGAAATGTAAAAGGGCTGGAGAGGCGTGAGGCAGAACGAAAAGACCACGCTGAACAGGTAGATGAAGAAGATGCCCGCGTGGCCGGCCGCAGCGCCGCCGGACGTGACTGAGACCTTGGTCAAGCCCGTCACCACGGCTAGGCACAGCGCGCAGCCGGTGAAGCCTCCCAGCAGCAACGGTCGGCGGCCCACGCGGTCGCTCAGCAACGACCCCAGAATCGCGGCGATCCACGACACCACGGGGTTCAGAGCGTTAAGGAGCAGCTGCGTGTGCGGGTTGGTGATGCCTGTCTGCTCCACGATGACGGGGAAGTAGTACGACACCAGAGCGTTGCCGGAATACTGGCCAAACCAGGCAAACCCAACCACACAGATCAAGCGTCTTCGAGCTGCGGCCGTCATGAACAGGTCACGGTAGTCCCACCAGCGCTTGTCAGAGCCGTCTGAGGAAATCTGAGCGCGCATCTCTGCGAGCTGGAGGCGGACAAACGGACTCAACCTGGAACCTTCACCGTGGTATGTGGCCAGGACGGCCTCGGCTTCTGAGTAGCGATCTTGCGCCATGAGCCAACGTGGCGACTCGGGACAGAAGAAGACTCCCAGGACAATGTATCCGGAGCTGACCATCTGCAGCCATACCGGAAGGCGAAATGAAATGGTCCCGGACATGTACGCGGTGCCGTAGGTCACCCAGGAGGCAAGGATACTGCCGACAAAGTAGTTTGTCTCGAGGAAGGCCGAAAGAGGACCCCGCCAGTGAGGGTGAGCCATCTCGCTAACATAGGTGATGCCCGCCACGTTCAAGAACCCCTGGCCAAACCCAACAAAGAATCGGCCGGCCAAAAACATGGCCTTGGAGGTTGCGGGAGCCTGGATACAAGTGCTGAAGATGACCAAGGCGGCGCCGGCAAACATCCCCCATCGTCGACCGAAGGTATCATTGAGCGGACCGCTGATTGGCAGGGCTGCAATGGCCCCGATGTTGTAGATCGCAAAGACCAGGCCCGTAGAAGAGCTTGCAGATTTTCTGAAGAGGGATACATCAGTTCAAGGTCTCCATGGGGCACATCCAAGAGCCTTTAGCGGAAGGCGCAACAAAACGGACATCCACATGGAAAAATTGCCTGAATACTCACAATCCGTAATAATCGAGATACTGGGGCATCGCATTGATGGCACCCATCAACGAACCATCATAGCCCTGTAGGATGATGCAGAAGTAGCCGATGGATAGTATCAGGTACAGCTTGAACATGGCAGGGGTGGTTGCACTGGGCTTGACATCCTGAATGTCGTTGGCAAGGTCGAGGACGTCGTGCTTGTGTATGATATCCGAGTCGCCTTTGACGACTTCCACCATGTGCTCCTCAGGAGCGCCCATCTTTGTCGACGACATATCGAAACCAAGAGGGACTTTGGACTGAGTGCTTGAATGGGGACAGTATGGGTTTTGTCAGTGCCAGAACCCCGTAAGGCAATTGAGAGTGAAGATCGAGGGGTGAAGTCGCTCTCTTTTGTACTTGTTCCTGCGACGACGTTCCAGACTATATGCATGATGCATTCTCCAGCTTCTCTCCAGATCCAGATTCTCCCATGTGGGGAAACCCCGTCCGTATGTAGCCTTGCATCGTTTCTGGGAAATCGAGGTCGCAGCTCGAGAACAATTCGCTGTTCTTTTTTGCCGACGTTTCTCTTAGGGCGCTCGCCAGTTTGCTTTCGTGGGAGACCCTCCAATCAGGGCAAAGCCGCCCGAAAACCGCCAAAGCCGCATGGTAAACCGCCGCTAGAAATTCCCCGACGAGAAAGCCGACAGGAGATCAGAAGACTTTCTCCTTGGTTGTATTGCCCCACCGTAAGACGGTCCGACGAATGGTTCCTGCAGCGGCACTTGTGGCGAAGGGTTGTCTCCGTGCTTGGACGGGTTACGGTAGCATGGTAGTAAGAGGTTCGTTGCGCTTTTTGGGGATGCAGTGGATGCTCAATTCAAGCTTATGGTGGCGGAGAGTTGCCAAGATACACTAGTCTGCTTCGGAGCACGATAAAGCGGCCCCGGCTAAACTCCAACTTGGTTAGCTCTAATCATGCCATTTTAACCATATCATTTCGATGCTTTCTTTCAACGGCCCTGAATCCTCCTGTGGTGCTGATGGCGCACTTTCATCTGGGTGTGGCAAACGTGGTCGGGTCTCCATAATGGTGGTTTTCTGTTCAATCATGACGAATGAACCGACTTCAGCACGCGACCTTTGACTGTCCGTCCTTTGATGGCGGTCCACTACCATCTGAAGAGAGTCAGTCTACTTCGACATTAAGGTGGGACGACTGGATGGCGCCACGAGCGACACATTTATCATGCAATCGCTTCTGTATGAGTACGGTTGGCTAGTCTAGTTTTTCGTTCCCGCTACTTTGCCCACCTCTCCAGGAGATTCATGCCAGAGAATCGGGTCTGTCCCACAAGCATATTGATTCCTTGACAAGAGGGTCGCTCCCATCATTTCAACGCCAGAATGAACCCAAAACTGGTTGCAGCAGGTTTGACCATGTGCTCCTCCCGCGTTGCCGGGCCACAGGCACCCGTTCCTACACCGCTGACTGCCGCGTCTAAACGGAGCAAAGTCACATCTTCCTCAACGAGGTCACAAGGATGGGCGGCTTTCTCGAGCATGTCGGCAGAGTGCCGCGTCGCTGTAAAGTTGAATGCTGGCTGGGGTGCCAACGGGACTTGGTTTCTGGGGTTCTGTGCGGTGTCGACGGTTTCAAAGGGGTGTGGCTCGTCATTCCCGCACACCCTCACTACCGGACCTGTTCCCGAGACGGTCAACTCTAGCCAGCGAGTGTCCATGCGATTTCCATTCTCCTGGGGGACATCGTATCGAGTCTGTAGTTGAGAAATGTCATCGACATCCCAAATGCCGAGGCGCTGGCTGCTTTTCTTGTCTGGATATGACTCGCCCGGACCACGACCAAACCACTTTACGTGGGTGATGGCTTTTGTCATCGCAACATCCACCCCCATTCGAGGGCAATGTTGAGGAGCATTACCTACCGGCTTCTCCAAGTGCACAAAGACTGACACTGCGGAGCCGTCCGGCTGAATCTGGTATGTGGTGACTGCGTGCCAGCCCCAACCCAAGGAAGGGGGAGCAATGTATGTCTCCGTCGTCAAGGTCAGGCCGTGGGCTCCGGTCTTCTGGTCGAGAACCATGGAGCGAAGTTGGGAGTTGATCTTGTCAACACCAAAAGAGCGCCAGTGGGGAAGTGCTCTAGGCCTGTCGTTGTCCGTCGGAGGTCGCCAGAAACCCGGGATTAGAGCGTCCTTGTGGTGTGAGGACTCTGGTATTACTGCTCCAGAAGGAGTGGTCCATGATTTAAGCAGACCACGGACTCGACTGAAAGTGAATGTGGACTTTGCTGTGGAGATGGTCAGGGAAGAATTGGTAGAGTGGATTGTCGGGATGGACGGCCCTGAGCGTAAAGAGATTGGGAGACGGCATCCGGGACAGAGTTGGTGCTGGAACCACGCAACTTCATACCCCTTCTGCGCCCAGGTCGCATTATCCCCCAGTCGAAAGCTCACGGTGAGTATCACCTCGAACTCAGCCTTTTGCTCAAACACGGCATCAGGAAGGCTAACAGCCCCTTTTGCACCGGGCGTAATGGGGGGAAGCCCCAGTTTTCCAGCCAGGATTATCTCGGCACTGAGAGTCATTGTCAGCAATGCTGGACCTATGAGGAGCCTTGGACAAAGGGGCGATGACTCACCTTTGACTGAATTGCTCGATTTTGAATGTCGCCTCCAAATGCCCAAGGTCGATAAAGTCGTAGTTATTCTCAATGACCAAGTTTCGACCCTCCAGACGAACAGAGACTGGCTGAAAAACTTTCTTCAGTTCTATGAGTCCAGGCGTAGGCTCATGTTCGCTGTTGCAGAGCCCGTCCATGACAAATGTCCCGTCATTGACCTTTTGCCCAAAGTCTCCGCCATGGGCATGGAACGATTTGCCGTCCGGACGGACCTGAGAGAGGCCGTGGTTCGCCCACTCCCAGACGAAGCCGCCCTGGATGCGCGGGTGCGAGCGAAAGACGTCTTCATAGTCCTCAAGCAGACCGGGGCCGTTTCCCATGGCGTGTGCGTACTCGCACATGATTACCGGCTTTGCGAAGGTGCCGTCCGCGGCGACATCCCGGGTCGAGGCCCTCTCTACAAGGGCATCCACTTCCGCGTACATGAATGAGTAGATGTCCGTGGTGCCCATGCCGGTGTCGCCCTCGTAGTGGACCAAGCGGCTCGGGTCAAGGCGTTTGCAAGCCTCGTACATTGCGACGTGGTTCTGCCCGCAGAAGGCCTCGTTGCCGAGCGACCAGACGATGACGCTGGCGTGGTTCTTGTCCCGCTGCACCATCTGCACGGCTCGATCGACATAGGCGGCTTTCCACTTCGGATTGTCCGACAAGTACTTTCTCGCCTGCTGGGATACTGTACCTATCCATCGCTCGTAAGAAGCTTCTCCGCCGTCCCAGTCCGCCGTGTTGGTCGCCACGACCTCGGAGAACCCGTGACATTCGAGATCCGCCTCGTCCATGACCCACAGCCCTATCTCGTCCGCGAGGGCATAGAGGCCAGGGTGGGATGGATAGTGCGAGCAACGCACGGCGTTGATGTTGTGCTTCTTCATCAGCTCTAGGTCGTGACGGACGAATTCCAGCGGTACGGCACGACCAAGCCGAGGATGGTGGTCATGCCGGTTCACGCCACGGAATCGAAGGGACTTTCCGTTGACCATGAGCAAGCCGTTCTTGAGCTCGACCTTTCGAAAGCCGGTCGTATGTTGTACACTGTCGGAATTTCTGCCATCCGTCAGTGTAATCTCGACGTCGTACAAATACGGAGTCTCTGCGGTCCACTTATTTGGACTATCCACCGGTATCTCAAGGTCGACTTTCGGAGTATTTGCCCCAAATTCAGTTTCTGCATTGGCTATGGCCTTGCCTCCACGATCAGGCCTTTCGCGCAGGACCACTACCACATGCCCGCCTTTGGGACAGTGGACGTCGGTCGTGACGCGGAGAATGCCATGCTCATAGGCAGAATCGAGGTCGCCACGGATGAAAAAGTCGTCAATTCGGCATGTCGTCGGAAATGCCATGAGGTGGACGTCCCGGAAAATGCCTGCATTTCGTTAATCTAGCTTTCCCCTTTTGTCCACTCAGGACATTGTTCATACCGGAGAGCCACCACTGATCCTGATCTTCGATGTAGGAGCCGTCTGACCACTGATAAACGCGGATCAACAGCTTGTTGGGTTTGTCGCGTTTCACAGCGGTCGTGATGTCAAATTCGGCCGGGTTCCGACTGCCTTGGGAGTATCCGATGAGGTTGTCATTAAGCCAGACGTGATAGGCACTATCGACGCCATCAAAGCGTAGTCGCAACTGAGCACTATAGTCCCATTCAGGTGGCACTGAAAAAGTCCGTCGATACGTGCCTGTGGGGTTCTCGTCCGGGAGATATGGCGGGCAAGCTGGGAACGGGTAGACGATGTTGGTGTACTGAGGTTGACCGTGGCCTTGAAGCTGCCAATGACCTGGCACCTGTATGGTAGTCCACGAGTTTTCTTGTTGACTGAAATCATTGGCTTCAAGGGGACTGCTGGCGTAACAAAAGTCCCAGACACCATTGAGTGACAGGGAGGACTTTGGGATCCAGTAGGACCGCGGCGGCAAAGTATTTCGGCGGAAGACCGCCTCGTTGGCATAGTCTGGCCTGCATTGTTCTGTCTGCTGCGGGATCGATGGCCCTCCGAGCCCTAGACCGTCGATTGATTCAAGCATGTCTGTGTCACAAAGAATCTGTCTGGACGCAGACGCAAGAAGAATGTCTTCGCCAGCAGAGGCAAGGAGTTTTGTTTAGGGGAGACAGCGAGGGTGAAATGATTTTCGCACGCGCCGCTGGCCACTGGCCACTGGCCAGGTGCGAGGCAGATCATACCGTAGGATGTCAGAGAACCCGTCCGTTGTGACCGGAATGGACGAGGTCAGAGGGAAACGGAGAGGGAGGGGCATACTGCTGGGGAAGCATTGAGGGACGGTGTGAGTGCCCCAACAGGGGGTGGTTGCATGTTGGTGTGAACAAATGAAAATCGCTGGTAGTCCGCATCAAAAGCCGACCTGCGGTAACACTGAGTGACCAACCGGAGCAGATTTTTCTCCGCCAGAATTTCCGCCCTCGATCAAGTTAGTTTCCAACCCCGCAAATTACTATAGCAGCCAGATCAGCAACTGTTTTCTGCTAGTACCATCTTGCTGCCCCAACAGCATCGGCGTAACCAGATCGTTTTCGGCAACTTGTCACCGCACGCTCTCTGAAACACATGCTCCTAAGGCCGATAACACCAATGATAAAAACAATCTGTTAGAGTGGGAACTATCGGGACCCCAAGTCACCGCAGGGTTTGGGCCTCGTCCCGCGCTCCACATGCGGCCCAAATCAGCCTGTGTCCTCTGTCGGTAAGTCACCGATGTCCTTTGACCAAGGACGTCAAATCGCTCATCCCGGTTCGTAGGAGACGCCGGAGGAAATGTATACGCTCTTACCAGGGAACGACGTGCGATTTTTGCGCCGAGAGGAACTTGCAGTGCGTTTTGAGTCAAGAGACCGATTTCCACGAAGACGGCTACGAGCCCATCGTTCCTCGACGGATACATGCTCTCACACACAAGTCTAAGCTCCTTCCACCTCCAGACCTGTGCGAAGAGCTGATCAATCTCTACTTCCGCTACGTCCATGTTTCATTCCACGTCTTGTTCCACAAGCCGTCCTTCTTGGCCGCCTTCAAGAATGGCTCCCTGCCGAGAATTCTCCTGCTCGCAGTCATCGGCATGTCGGCACGCTTTTCACAGCACGAGAGTCTGATCAAGAAGCCACCGCGAGAGCGAGGTAGACCCTTCACCAAGGAAGCAGAGCGACTGTTGAATCTACACGACATTTCCCTCACCACTATCCAAGCATGCCTTTTGCTGGGAGCGTCCGCCGTGGTCGAGGGCGAAGGTGCGACAGAATCTGTTTTCTTCAGTATTGCTTGCCGCATGGGGATGCTTCTAGACCTGCCTAACGCGCCGGTCACAACACGGATCCAGCAGGAGCTCAATTTTAGAGGTTCGGGAACCAATGGCATACCTTTTAGGTTGGCTACAACTGACCAAGCTATAGTGTGGTGGGCGCTGTACGAAACGGACACATGGTCGTCGACGGGAGTGCGACTACCGAAGATGATGCCGCTGCGCAATGTGCCGTTGCCTATGGCCGAGAAGAGATTTCTCGAGCTTTCGTCTACAGCACCACCGAATCGGACCTATATTGCTAGCCGAGGATCCCCGACGGCGAAATCACCCGTGCCACAGGACTCGCTGATAGCGCATTCAGTAGCGGTCAACCAAATTTTCTCTCAGATCGATGCGGTTAACTCACAAGCCGTCTCCGGCGAGCTGCAAGGTGCTGAACTAACACAGGCTGTCGAACGCGTGTCAGCGGAGCTGGACTCCTGGGCCTGTAGCCTGCCCGAGAGGATGGTCAACACGTCCGAGAACCTGTTGTACTGGACAAGGCAGGGTTTCGGCAACATATTCGTCGTCCTCCACATGGACTATTGCCACCTATGCCAGCTCCTCTTTTACCAGTTCCTCCACGGCAGCACGAACCACGCGTATCAGCAGCAGGGTCAGGAGCACCATCAACCGAGGAGGAGCCAGTACGCGCAAAAATGCAGAAAATACTCGACGGACGTGTGCAACCTCATCCACCTGGCGAGCGAGACCGCAGGCGCCGAACTCCTCAACTCGATCGTCGGCCACGTCCTGGCCATCGCCTCGACCGTCCAACTGCACATTCTGCTCTTCAGCGACGACGCCGCGGACATCCAGCGCGCGCGGCGGCTGCTGGAACGCAACTTCGAGCTCCTCACCCGCTTGAAGACGTTCTGGCCCTGCATCGACATATCATTTGCCCGGTTCGAGGCCTTTCACAGAGCCTGCCTGCGGTGCCAGGACGACTCGCACTTCCAGATGGACCAGTGGATGCTCAAGTTCATGCTCGAATTTGCGGCCCCTCTCGCGGAGCGGTATGAAGGCGAAGAGGAAGGGGGCCCCGAGGATAGTGTAGCCCACCAACGCCCGTGGTCTTTGATCAACACTGCGCTTTAGCTAGGTAAGATGTACAGACAGACGCACCAGTGTGTGAAGACAGGTCTCGATGCCTGAAGAAATTTGTATATGACTGGTTGGCTTTAAGTGTTCAGGTCCCATAACAAGCGTCTTGCTCTATCTAAGCTGGTCACCTAGGCTATGTATGATCCGGTCTCTTTGGTTCGTACAACACACACCACCTCTCGCTCGCTTTTCTCCTCCGCCTTAGGACTGTACGCATGATGCGACCCTCGCCCCCTCCGTCATGAGTATGAGTATGAGTGACTAGGAGACCATTCCGCCTCTCGTCAGCGAGATCACACATGCACATGCGCAAAGGGAACAACAACTTCAACGCGGACGGGCAGTATCGTTTCATTATAGATGACTATATCAGAAAATCCACCCTCCATTTTGCATTTCCTTGCCTTTCCTTTCCTTCCGTTCCAAGCGAGTGTGGTGTCAGATGGCCTTCCTATCTGTACTGCGAGTAAAAAAACAACAACAAAAAAACAAAAACAAAAAAAGAGTGGTTTCCACCCGCCAATCCATCCATCGATCGCGAGCAGCGCTGTCCCATCCCCATCCCATCCCATCCAGCCCTGAAGACAATTGTGATTTGTGACATTCACAATCATCCATCCATCCATCCTTCCCCTCCTCCTATCTCCCATCAGCTTGCCCACAGAGACGATAGGTATTCCGTCAAGACACCCCACAACATAGCGGGCTGGTACATACGTGCATGCATCCACATATACAGACAGACACACAGATGGTACTTTAACCCACGGTCGACGTCAACGTGGCCACAGACTCATTCTGTGGAATCGGGAGAATCGACCGAGCAGTTGTCCCAGGTGTCCCAGGTGATGTTTCTGTCGTTGCTTCTTCTGCTTCCGCCGTTGTCTCCGCTAGTTCCCGGTTCAATCTTAACCTGGACGTCTGGCGTTTTGGCCAATTTCTTGGTCGTTCCCTGCTTGGCCTCTTCTCTGGCCGCCTTTCCTTTGGTCGGTTCCAGTGTAGCAAGCTCTGCCCGAAGCGCTCGTAGCTCGGCGTCAGCGTTTTCTAGGGCTGATCCCCAGTCTCCCACGCAGCAGGCCACTCTGGGGGCTGTCTCTGCAGGACGGCAGGAAGAGAATCGGAGTGGCAGTGTCTGCGTACGTGGAGATGGCGCCGCCGGGGAGACTGTGTTGGGGGATTTGTCCCCACTCGGCAGGGATGGGAGGTCCACTTTCTTCTTCAACGTGTTGGTGCTGCATTGCTCGAAGTCTTCAAATGCCGTTGTCGCAGAGGGTTAGTAAAGATACATTAAGAAAAAAGGGGGGGGGGGGGGGGTGTCATATAGCAGTGCGAGATGTGGGCAGGGACGGGGACGACATGTGGTATATATGTGAAAGAGATGAGTGTCTTGTGTGGGCAGGGCGGGAAAACAGAACTGCCGCAGCGGGGGATTGTCGGGACTGTACCTGTCCTGGCGAGAGCCATTTCCCGCAGAAAGAGCTGGGGGTTTGCGCAAAAACCAGTTGGGAGCTCCCTTCCAGACTGCTGGAGAGGATCCACCTGCAGCTGGGTGGCGATCCTGGTAGCGGCGACGCACACGTCCTCTGCCACGTCCGTGGGAGGGTTTTGGGATAAGACCCCGCCGTTGTCGTACAGCGCCATGATGGCCTGGACACACTGCAGGATCTTGTACTGGTGGTCGTAATTGTCCCACTGGCAGGCCGGTCTGGCGAAGTGAGCCGCGCCACCGCCGCGGACCATGAACTTCCAGGCTAGTTGATCCAGCCTGCGGAGACACCCGGGCACGCCGGGGTGGTTGACCACGAATCGCTGGCAGTCGAGGGTGAGTTGCCGTCGAGTTTCTTTGCCCTCTAAATTGCCTGCTTGGCTGTACGTGTCAATGAAGACGTCGAGCTGGTCCATGGCGTTTGTTTTCTTCCTCCAAGGACTGTCTGCTGGATGGGGGAGACCAAATGGAAGTAGGCAAGGTGAGAGATACTTGGAGAAGACAGGGAGAGACGAGGCGATCAGAGAGACACGGTGAGAGGGAAGATGAAAGAGGGAAGACCAAGCCAGGGGGGGAATGTCCTGCACATATACCTTGACCCTCCCCAGGACCAACAAACTTAGTCCTCCTCAGCTCACCTGCTCGCATTCCATGCCAAGGTGGGGAGAGATAGAAAGCCTCGC
The DNA here is from genome assembly GCF_001642475.1 of Fonsecaea monophora. Taxonomy (NCBI): domain Eukaryota; kingdom Fungi; phylum Ascomycota; class Eurotiomycetes; order Chaetothyriales; family Herpotrichiellaceae; genus Fonsecaea; species Fonsecaea monophora. The sequence continues at coordinate 10,758 of NW_019174023.1, forward strand.
ATTCCCCAGAGTCAACACGTCACACAGATAGCCGACAAGGTCACATCAGGGCCATTCAAGATAGTGTAACGTATCGCAGAGTCGAGTGGGGGGGGAACGCTCTGGAGTATGTGGAGTATATCCTGCCAATGACAGCCAGGTAGTCAAAATGCGCTATTGGGTTCGATAAAGCCCAGAGCGCGCTGCAAAACTTGGGTCACCAATCAATTCATGTGCGCACGGGCCAGTTGAAACCATGGCAGGCGGGTGACAGCTGGATGACCAGCTCAACGAAAACGATCGGACCACGCGGATCGCCGATCAAGAGAAAAAGCGGTGGGAGAGGGAGGTAGAGAGCTGCAAGGGGGATTTGAGGGTGAGTCAGAGGGGCGAGGTATCGAGGCCTGGGGATCGACAACATTGAACAGGGCTGGTCTAGCCATCTCCTGGGTGGCAGTTGGAAGAGACGATGGGTGTCTTCAACACAGCTGAAGGAAAGTCAGTAGGCGGTAAGTGGTAGGTGTTGGACGGTGGGTTGTCTCTCGACAAAACTTTTCGATTGCATCGCCAAATGACCGTCTATGCTGAACGCAGTCTTTGTCCTGCTCCTCCAAAGTGCCCCCTATAGCTTGGCCGATCTCTGGCGCCATTCGCGTCTAGGAACGTCCTGAATCAGCCCGTGGACCCAAACCCTAACCCATGGTTGGATGCATGGTACGGACGAGAACTTGCTCAGTGGCAGGGGCAATGACTGACAGAGGCCCTTCTGCAAGGGATGTCGAACAAAGGACCCGCCTACCTCGATCTCCCGAAACTTGCCGGCTCAGCGGGCTTGTTGTCCAGGATCTCCTCGATCTCTTGCATGGTCTTGTCGTCCAACTTCTCCAACAGCTTGAGGGCCTTGCAGTTGTCCACAATTTGCTCGACCTTGGTGGCGCCGAGGATGACAGTGCTCACGTTTGGGTTCTTAGCACACCACGCCAGAGCCAGTTGTGACATGTTGCCGCCTAGTCGTTCGGCGATGGCAGTCAATTTCTTGACCTTTTCGATCTTGGCCTTACCTTCGGGCTTCTGGAGCGATTCGATGGTGCTACCAAAGAAGTCTTTGTGGTTTGCAAACCGTGAGCCCTCGGGAATGCCGTCGTTGTACTTGCCCGTTAGGAGACCGGATGCGAGCGGCGACCAAATGGTCGTGCCGTACTTGTACTCCTTGTACAGTGGCGCATACTCAACCTCGAATCGCTGACGGTGGAAGGCGTTGTACTGGGGTTGCTCGGCGATGGGCGCGATCAAGTTGTACTTTTCAGCAATCAAAGTGGCTTCCGTAATCTGGGTAGCTGACCATTCCGACGTCCCCCAATAGTACGCAAGGTTGAGATTACGGATCACCTGAGTGAAGCCTTCGACGATTTCCTTCATCGGGGTAGCATAGTCAGGTCGATGCGCCAGAACGATGTCTACATATGGCTGTTGGAGACGCTCCAGGGAGCTCTTGAGACCTTCGACCACATGTTTCCGCGAAAGGCCACGAGTATTGGGTTCTTTTCGACCGGTGCCAAAGAAGATCTTGGTGGACAAGACATACTCGTCTCGGGGCCAGTTCAGTTCCTTGAGGGCATTGCCCATCTCAATCTCAGATTGGCCGTTGGCATATGTCTACGTTTGATGTAAGTGGTACGTCCGCGACTGGCGATAAGTGCTCACCTCTGCAGTGTCAAAGAAGTTGATGCCATGGTCCCAAGCAGCTTGCAGGCATCTGTTCCGGCTTGTTAGCATGGACTTGACGACCTCTTGCACACGACCTACTCTTTCACAATGTTACCCTTCTGCGTGCCACCATATGTAAGCCAGCCACCTGTTCACACTGTTAGCCCGCTGAAAACCGCGGTGTCCTATGGCCGTTGATTTGCCTACCCAGTGAGAGAACCGAGACCTTCAACCCAGTAGGGCCGAGGTGACGGAAGACCTAATTGCACAGTGGAAGTCAATTAACCTGCGCAACTCGACGCGACCAACAGAGGAACACGTACCATGTCTTTGGGGTCGAAAGCGGATCGGACAGCCATGTTTGCGAGAGTTCTGGAGCGAAACTGCGACTGCGGGTTGAAGATGCTTCTAGCTAAGCTGTTGATGAATCTTGGTGAGCTCGGTCGCCGCGACAATTGCATAAACCGAAGAGCAAGGAAAGTTTTTGGGAAATTCAAATTTGGAGAATGGAAAAGGGAGAGAGAGGAAAAAAAGTTGTCCGCAGGTGGAGGGGCTTCACACTACGTTATCATGACGTTTTCAGATTGGCTCCTTTTGCACATTCTGGCTGTTTACCAATCTACCCCTCGATCCACGTCGACTTGCGCGGACATTAGCTATCTACACTCCATGGTGGAGTTTTCAGTTAGGGCGAGGCGGGCCCTGCTGCCAGATGGAGTGCATTTCCTGAAACTGGTAAGTCGCAACACCAGATCGCGCATTTGCCGGAGCCAATCCCGTACCGAATGATCACTAATTGGCTGGGCCCTGAGTCTGCGCTCGCTTTAGAATTGTCGTGCTCGAGATCGCGGTATTGCCCAGAGCGAGCGAAGCCGGAGTGCGACACACGGCACAACGGCCCCCGACGGTCTATTTTACCGGTGAAAAGACCATTTGGCAAGATGTCAACACAAGCATCAAGTCAGGAGTTAGGTCTTAAGGATTGGGTGGAGCTTCAGATCCCTGGTCGCTCTTCGTGCCAGGCTCTAAGAGAAGGAGAACAGTCCGTGAGGACAGTGCCATTCCATATTACGAGAGGAACAATTCAGGCAGAGGCCCCTTGCCGTCTATCTCAACTTCCTTGCTATCCAGCTGGATTGCGAGCAGCCTTACGGGTTGCGAATCGCTGGGGTTCCTCCACATGTGCATTGTCCCTCGCTGGACAAAGATGTCTCCCCGCCTAACAAGCCTTTTCTCGCCAGAATCCAGTTCCAATTCCACCTCGCCCTCCAGCACCACGCCATAGTCGATCGAAATGGTGCGATGCATGGGCGACTTGGCGCCAGGAGCCATGTCCACCACCCGACACACTGATCCGCCCTTGATGGTGATGCCTGGGTGTTTCTGCAGGTACCCGTTGTAGGCGTCCAAATCAGCGTTGCCGTTGAAGTTGGCCGGAATCGTGTCTGTTGCATACGCGAGTCCGAACCCAGACGTTGGAAAATTCGACCACGTAGGGTTGGGGGATAATGTTCCGGCAGCAGAAGAGCCCGGGTCCGCTGGGTCGGCCGTTACGAATCGTGCTACTCCGTTTGCATCGTGCGTGGTGATGTGGCGGGAGAACTTGGGCAGTCCCTCGACTTTGCTCGCTGGCTCGGTCATGGCTTTTGATTGATGTCGAGACTCTCCTCTCGGTGTTCACAGTTACAGACAAGACGGTGAGAGATACAGCAGAGTACAATAAATGCCAATCTATCGAAGCTGTCGCATTTCTGGGGGACAATATTGGACATGCGGGACATTATATGGTCACCCATGTTTGGTTTTACAGTAACACGTGTGAAGCTGACTGCCGAACAGTGCCTGTGGACGAGGAGATTTCCGAGAATCGTGGGGCTGCGGACCTTGGGGTTCCTGCGGTGGCTCTACAGTAGCTCACTCCCGGACTGTCTCCGGTAGGTATTCAGCCAACAGTCACTCGTTGGAGTTCGGGGGGACGATGGCGACTCTGGAATCGAATCCTGTGCAGCGAACAGCACGATCTATCACTCACGATCTGAGAGGGACCTGTGAGCCAATCTATGTTTGGTTGGCCCTCAATCTATCCCATGCACAAAGTCTTGGTTATTCAACAGGTGAGACTGCTCCCTTTCTAGCTTGGGGATCCTGCGGCGTCGAGCTCACCGTCCGCTCCAAAGCTGTCCCCGTCTCAAAACACCTAAACAAATCCGGCGTGACACCCATCTAGGCGGGAAGTGGTAAATCTATCACGAAACATCTGGGACCCTCCCTCACCGCGGCTAGCGCTCAGGGAGCATCCTTGCCCTCATCAACCTTCAGCACTCCATACTGCGGCGCTGCACCAGCGACGCCGACCTCCTTGCAATACTCGTCCCAATGTTTGAGTAGCTCTTGCAGCTTGTCGGGGTGTCTTGTGCCCAGGTCGTCCGTCTCGCCGGGATCTCTCTCCAGGTTGTACAGCTGCCACGTCCCAGGGCCAAAGGGCTTGGGGATCATGACGGCTTTCCACTTGCCCTTCCGGAGGGCCTGGCGGTCGAACAGTTCCCAGCCCATGACCGAGTCGTCACCGTGGATATATTGTTGCACCACAGGGTCTGATAGATACGGAACCCAGGATGTGCCCCGCATGGGAACAACAGCCCGGCCTCTGTAGGTGGTTCCAGGATGCTGGGTGCCTGCCAACTGTAGGAGTGTTGGGGCGATGTCCATCACGGTCGCAAAAGATCGATCCAGCTCCCCAGCCCGGGCGGACGTTAATGGCGGATACCTGAGGATAAACGGCACGCGGATCCCGCCCTCGGACGAAAAGGACTTGTAGAGTCTCAGCGGGGCCATGGCTGCAGATGCCCAGCGTGGTCCGTACCAGATGTAGCTGTTGTGTCGCCCCATATTCTCATAACTATTGTCGTAATATCGATCGATGTGGTCGAAAATATTCTCCTTGACCACGGGATACGCCTCCAGCAGCAGACCCTCGGCGCCGTTGTCGGACATGAAGATGACCAAAGTGTTGTCGTACTCGCCGGTCGATTTGAGGTAGGAAATGACGCGTCCAATATTTCGGTCCATGTTCTGCACCATGGCCGCAAAGACCTCCATGGTCCGAGAGGAGAACTTCTTCTCGTCCTCGGTCAAGCTGCGCCACTCTTTGCTCAGGGGTTTATCGAGCGGAAGCGCAAAGACCTCGTGAGCCTGGGTCTCGGGCGAGATGATGCCGAGTTCCTCCAGGCGTCGCAGCCGTCTCTGTCTGAGCACGTCGGGCCCTTCGTCGTATGCTCCTCTGTAGTCTCGACGGTCTTCCTCTGGTGCTTGTAGGGGCCAGTGAGGCGCCGAGAAGGGGAGGTAGGCGAAGAACGGCTGCTCCTTTTGACCCTCGTCTCTGGTGTCAAAGTACTCCAACAGTTTCGACGTGAAGGACTCGGACGAGTAGAAGTCATCCCCCAACTCATCCACTGGGATTGGCTTGTCGTCTTCAGCGTAAAAGGGGCCATTGCGCTTGAGTAAATCGGGCACTTTCTCGTCAACCTGGGGTTCCCACCCGTAGTGATTCGCACCACCCTGTTAGATCCCAAGAAAATGTTAGCCAGCAATTGGACGGGTTGGCCAGTGACATGCCTCGTACGGGAAGAAGGCTGAAAGACCGGTCGAATCCTCTCTTGGATGGATAGCGGTCCGGTGTCATGCCGAGATGCCATTTTCCCGACATCAGGGTGAAGTAGCCGGCATCTCGAAGAAGCTCGGGCAAGGCCGCGACTCGATCATTCAGGTATCCCTCGTAACCAGGCTGGCCGACCTGGAACTCCTTGATGACCTCAATCATGGTGCCTAGCCCGGCAATGTCTGTGTACACATACATGTCAGAATGATGTTACCAACCACACCATATGTCCCGATGCCAACGAGCTAGGTGTCTCCGGGGCAATACTTGCGATTGTCTGTGCCGCTCAACAACATTGACCGCGTCGGCGAGCAAGCCGCGGCGGCATGGAAATCTGTGAACCTGATCCCATCGCGGGCCAGACTGTCGATATTGGGCGTCTTGATCTCCCCTCCGAATGCGCCCACGTCTGAGAAGCCCAAGTCATCAGCCACGATGATCAAGAAATTGGGCCGCGTGTCCGTTGCCGGCTCTGCAGTCTTCCCGGCCATGGTGAGGATATCTCCAGGTCGGTGGCAGGTGGTTCCATCCACAGACTGAGATAAGTGGGCGTCTTATAAGATGAAGATCACGAATCCTGGTCGTGTCTGGCGTGCTGGGGCTGTCGAGGGAATCGCGGCATCTCGTTTTTCCGAAGTGGCTTGGCAACCCCTGAACGAATCCCCGCATCCCATGCGATTCAATCATCTGCCATCCTCACTTATTGTGCGTTACATATACTTACTTGCAGCAACTTCCAATGCGCAACGTCTAGGTCGTCAATCGTATTCAGCCTACCCCAAGGCTTTCAGAGAGGACTCAGGTAGGCCGCGGCGCAGTCTCATTCCGTCCACCCGACTCACTTCCTCTATTTGCGACTAGTTGGACTTCAGCTAAGGCCTACATTTGCTGGCTCCATCTGCAGTATGATGAAGGTCGACCTGATGTAGTTGGACAGTGTTGCACCTCTCTCCTTATTCAGGATCGGCGACAAACACTCAGTGAAACACGAACTATCAAGAGAGAGATACTGCGTGGGAATGGGAGGACGCGGACATCGCGGCCGAAACAGGGGCATCAGCCTTACCTTGGCATGTTCCCACTTGACCGGGCTGCTGGTGAACTGATAGCGGCATCAGCGGAGTATCTCCCTACCCATATATCAAAGTGGGCTATCGATACTGTGGGACTAAGATAGCCGACCAGCAGTGGTGCGCCTGATCTATCACGATCCAAGATAACGTGCTTACCACTCGCGATTCCCGTCTCCCCGCGAGAACGTCAGGCCATGGACCCTTGGTCCAATCATTGACACAGAGAAGGTGGTTCACATTCACTAAATACCGGCTGACAGACTGCACATGCGAGACAGGTACAAGAAATGACACAAAGGGTTGCCACGGCCATGAAACCCGACGTCGAAATCCATCTGGCTCTGATCAATATTCGCCATTGGCTCTCTATTAGATGTCAGCTCCCAGCGTTCTTCGGTCATGGCAAATTTGAAGAAAAGGCCCAGTTTTACCTGTCTACGGGGTGGACAAAGCTCCTCGATGCAAACATGCTGCATTCTTTTCATGGAGGCTGTGCTTGTGCACGGACAATTCCATCCAAGCACAATGGCTCGGTGGTGCTCGCCTCCGCACGAAGCTGATACCAGATGGAACAACCTCAAGGCTCCAGCTATCTATTTCCCATTACCGCTCCGTCTTCTTGAAATGTTGGTCCGAATTTGCTCCAACTCTAACTTGTTCCTCTGTGTTCTGGCAGCTGGAACAATCAGTTCCTTGAAGAAATGGAACATCTCCTTGGATCTTGGGTTCCACCAACGGGAGAAACCTCTTTGTAACCACGAGGACAAAGCGAGACAATAGTCGCAGCCACAGGCCGATGCAACCCGCAAACGGATCACCCGTGGTTGTTGTCTTCTTTTATATCGTGTCCACAACATGAAAAGGCAGAAGTCGAAACCCTTTCTGTCAATCGCCTTGCTCTCGACCGGAATCCCACCCTATTCCACCATAGTTCTATTCTTACCCTGCCTCCAGATTTCCCGCCATGCGCGCATTAGCCTTGGTTTTATCGACCGCCGCCGCTCTTGTGGCCTTCTCAAGCGTTGTCGCAGCTCAAGAAGGGCCTGAAATAACCGAGCCCGCTGTGCTGCCATCCATTGATGACGAGGTCGGGACCTTCACTCCTGAACTGACGCCGGAGGACGAGTACTTTGTCGATGAGTCAGAGGGAGCAAGGCTGGCCAAGAGGACTCCACCTGCGGGAGTGTACATCTGCAACAACAAGAATTGGTTGGCACCGTGCAACTGGAACAAGCTCACCGACTCGAAATGCTTGGACTACCCTTCGGATGCTGGTTCTTCTGTCGGGGTAGGTGGAACATTTTTTTTCTTTCCCAAATGATGATGATCTGTGAAGTATTGGCTGACCTATGCTCTTATGTCTCCCAGCCACCCAATGGTTGGCAGTGCAAGATCTACTATGCCAAAGGCTGCGCAGCGACCAACGGCATGACGGATGGGAAACTCACGTACCCCGGCACAGCGAACCTGGGTGCTTTGTACAACAACTATGGCAAGCCAGCGTCGATCAAATGCAGGCAATGCCCTCAGGGAACAAATTCACCTTGGTATGTCATAATACTTTCCCCTTTTGCCGCTTTGCCATTCAATGCTTGTTGCTAGATGGCCTCGCTAATCACGAACTCTACATTTCAGTCTCAACAACAAGGCTCCAGACTGGAATGAGGCCGTGGCTAAAGCTGGATATGGAGGTTCTGACGGACAGTGTTCATCTTGGGTATCCGGAAAAGTTGTCCACTCATCTTGTCTTCCTGCGCCCAAGATTTCCTAGGGATTTGACGTCCAGCGACGTAATGGAGCAGGAAACTAGAGGGGTGGATGACGTGCAATCTGCGTGGTAGCACTTCTTGTGAAGCAAATCTGCTCTCGAGTAGGAATATAAAAGTCAGTCTCTGTTTGAACGAGGTCGCTTGTAGCCAAACCTAGGATAACTTGAAGACCAGCTGGTTGCATCTTAGATTCTTCTGAGCGTTGCGTGTGTGGTGTAGCAGCGAGCCTAGCTTCATCCACCATGTGAGCGCCCACCCTTGACATCTCGTCCTCTTTCCTGCCGGACCTTTTCCCTACCACAGACGAGTCAGCAGCGAGCAGTGAAGAAAGTCCTGTACCCACCCCAAAAAAAGATCTCATATCAATTACACTCACGAATTCTCTCCCAACAATCCAAGGACAACCCATCCGGGTCCCACAGTTAGGGAGCAGTTCGTCTGACTAACTGATGTCCAAGATTGCCAGTGACCTGAATGCAGTCTGTCTCGGTACCACTTACAACTTCCCAGAGTCTCTGCCCACTCATCCCCTCCCCTTGTGGAGGTGACAAAGGGAGAGAGAGAGGGTAGGGTGAGAAAAGGCAGCCATTCTTCAACTTGAACAACCAGTCACGAAAACGAAAAAAAAAACCTGGGGTTCGAACAGGAACTACCAAGGTTTCTCTCGATGAGAGTTTTTGCTCCGGAGAAGTTTTCGGTGTGTTTTTCTTTGGTTGCTGTTTTTTTTTTTTGGTTTGCGTGTTTGAAGTAGAGTAGTCAGTACGTGCGAATGAGATTGTTAATCTTGGCGCGAGTGATAGACCATATTGCGACAATCATTCAGCTCGTGTTTATCATAGGAGTATCAGGATCCGAGATTGAGGCCTCGCGGGTACTGCTGAGCAGGCAGAGCCGGCTATGGCTACGCTTGAGCTCCTCCTCGTTTCATGGCCTGGACCCAAACCATAGTTTCGAGGATGAGTCGGATTGGAGCCGTCTATTGACAGACTTACGGCTCTTCGGCCATTTGGATACCCCAAACAAAGTTTGAAGCCATCAAACTCTTGGTGCGGTTTGAAGCAGACCTTGAACAGACCACATCCAACCCAGTGGAGCAAATTGTGAAGGCTAGCGAACTGGTGAAAGAATGGATTGATGAAGACCAGTTCGGCGTGCTCTAGGATATCGTCAAGCGCCGGTCGATCGGACCCAAAAAAAACCAGAACGCACCCAAGCACAGCCGCAAGATATTCAACAGCATGAATCATCTCAAGAGGTGGTGGATACGTTCCCAAGAGGTGAGGGAGATTGTGCTACGAAGACTTTGAGTAGTGCCTCGCGGGTTTGAAGGTGGACCAAGGTGGACGTGACTCGCGTTGAGGGGTCTGTCCAGGATATAACAGGCAGCCTCTCTCATCTCATCGAGAGAACGAGGCTGGCGAGACTGAAGGATCACATATCCGTGCCACATGTCGACAGCCTCTAAAGCGCCGATCCCTTCCACCCTGACGTCATGTGTCGAATGACGCTGCATTAGAGTCCAGCCTTGCCATCGAACCATCAGATATCACTCGTTACCTCTACCGAATATGCTACATGTGTCGCGATAGCCAGACACCATGCCAGTAACCACCAGAAGCAAAGGTAATGAGAGGCAGACACACTTGGAGGACTTTGACACCAGAGGGGAAAAGAAAGCCAAAGTGCATGATTCCAGGCGCAAGCGCCCACCAAATCGCACGACCAAGAGGGAGAGCGAAGCCCGATCCAAGCGCAAGCGCAAACCGAGTGACGATGACGCGGAAGCAGAAGAAATTGTGCGTGCAGCAAAGAAACCAAACCAGCAACAGAAGCAGACCTCTATTAAGCCTGACGAGGATCTAGTACCCGCCGAAACCAGCGAACCCGTAATAATCAACCGGGCGCCAGTCCTGCAGCTTTGGGGGGCTTGTGTCTCGCAGGCACTCTACCCGGATCTTCCATGGCGCACTCATCTGAGTATTGGCTCTGCGATTTCCACATTGTGCGCCATCTCCAAGGGCCGCGCGATCGGCATGATCGACCAGCCATCCAACGACCCGGCCGAGAGAGCCGAGAAGGAGAGGAAGAAACGGGCCGCCGAGGAAGGCGCCGACGACGAGGTCAACGTCATGCATTTCAGGCTGTTGTTGAAGGACCAAGCCGCGGTCGTTTCGGGGAAACCGCACAAGGCGAACGAGGAATTGTTGAGGCACAAATTTGGAGACGGGGACGGGTACGAGCGGATCAAGCGTGCCATGGAGGAGGCGATCGACTCGTGGAAGATCAAGGGTCAAGAGAACGAGCTTAACCTGAAGGCATTCCACATGTACGAGGAGTTCCGTCCCACGGTCCAGGGCGGGCAGGGGGGATGGGGGAGAAAGGGGGAGTTGAGGCCGGAAAAGATCAGGGAGGTGGTGACGAGGGGGTGATCGATATGGTATACAAAGGATGTAGATGTATGTGTCCAGGATCAGGAGCAGGGTTTTGTTTTGTGACCTGGTTGGGATTCAAAAGGCGCGTTACATGGATACCTGCGGGAACAGTGGTGTATTGATGTACATTTCACTCTCTGTTGGAATGATGATTATGATGGTAATGACACCTTTTTATCTATCCAATGTCGTCCAACCTCGCCTCTTTCATTCATTCTCAAAAACACTCACCAACGTGCCGACATACGGCGTGATCTCGACGTGAAACTCGTCGCCGTGCCGTATCGTGACCTTCGGTTTGCGGACGACTCCCACACCGCCGGGCGTGCCCGTGAGGATCAGTGTTCCGGGCAGCAGCGTCGTGCTTTGAGAGAGAAAGCTGACCAGCCGGGCGACGGGGAAGATGAGGTCGTCGGTCCCACAGTCCTGGAGGACGCGGCCGTTCTTGACGCCGCGGAGATGGAGTTTCGACGGGTCCGTGAGTAGGGTAGATGCAGAAACGAGTGTCGGCCCGATGGGGCACGCGCCGTCAAATCCCTTGGAGAAACACCACTGCGTCTGGGCGAACTGGGCTGTCCGGCTCGACACGTCGTTGCACGCCGTGTATCCCAGCACGTGGGCCATGGCGTCTGCCTCGGAGACGTTTTTGGCGGTTGTCCCAATCACCACGGCCAGTTCGGCTTCGTAGTCGCCGCTGTCGTCGTGTTGGGTCAGTTTCGGGAGGATAGTCGGCGCGGGCCACGGGTCGCCTAGGGAGGTGTTTGGTTTCCTTTCCAGGCGTTCAGCTCAGCTTAGGTTGACGCGGCTCCACACTCAATGGGTGCAAGACCTCCACACTCACATAAACACGGTAGGGACTGTCGGCAGGGCCATGTTGACTTCAGCCGCGTGCTGCTTGTACTGTTTTCCCCCCGAGTAGCCTGGTAAGCATTCATGCTCGGCAGCGGCGACAGTCACTCACGTTCAACCCGATACATCGAATCGTGCCGACCTCGGACATGGCCAGAGGCGACAGGACACGATCGATGATGGCGCTGGACCCGGTCTCCCGACCTGGCGAGAGGACCGACGACCCGGAAAAGACATCGACAGGGACATCCTGGCCCTTCCGCAGGGCAATACCGACGTCGACATCGTCATTTTGGGGTTGTCCAATCAGGACCTTTGAGGGATCTGATCGAGGCACGAACCGGACCAGCCCTTTTGTTCGAGGAGAGAAAAGAAAAAAAGGTGAGCTGATGTGCACAATGTGACCAACCATTCCACAAAGAACTTTTTTCGCTTACGTTTCCATGCCCCGCTGGTGGCTGCCTTTCTTAGCATTTTTCTGTCCAGTCTCCCTCCTCAGGACCCAGTGGCCTGATCCCTGGCCTGATATATTATATACACGAGTACAAAAAACCAAAAAGGGAGCGACAAAGTATTTGGGCGAGGACGAAACAAAATCGGAAGAGTCTTATTCCGATCTGATATTGTCGGGTCCGGACTATTGATTCGCCGAGACCGGATTTTGTGGGGTGCCTGGGTGCGTCTTCCGATGGGGATGGACTGACAATGAAGAGATGCTCACTCACCACCTGCTGCCCCGCCACAAATGACCCTTCGTGGGGAGAGGGAACACGCTATGCATACCATTTCTCGATTACTCGGAAGGAATCTACTCACTGACTGAACAAACGGACATCGAGGAGGCGGCGGAAGACATACACAACCAACTTGACTTGAAGCGCAGCTCAGATAAAGCTGGGGGCTCAACTCGTGCTGACGCACATACTTACCTACCTCCCTATATCCACTTCCCCCCCTGGTTTCGTCTTACCAGCCCAGTAGACCAACCATGGCGACCTCCAAGGGCGACAGCAACAGCGAGTACCGGCAATACCTGCCGGACTTGACCATCCCGCGGTTCACGACCATGGCGAAACAGGACGCCCACGTCTACGCGGCGGCGTTCAAGGAGTCCGGGGTCCCGCCCTGGCTGCACGCCCTGTACCTGCACTGGCTGGAACTGCTAAAGGAGCCGTTCAAGGGCGTGACCAACGACGGCACCGTGCGGCGGGACCTTTTCAAGATCCAAGACGAGGGCGTTCCCATCGACCGTATCGTCGAGGCCACGCAGGCGCTCATCCGCCAACTGACCCCGGCCCAGGTGGCTCGGGTGTCGTACCACATCGACTCGCCCGAGTGGCGCACGTGGTCGAACCCGGAGTTCCTCCTCAGCGACAAGGGTGTGCGGCTGGACGAGCTGTCACCGGCGGTGCGGGACGGCGTCATGGCGGTGCTCCGCGCGACGCTGTCGCCCGAGGGCTACGACAAGGCCGTGGCGGCGATGCGCATCAACGGCTTCCTGGGCGAGCTGGTGCAAGGCACGGCTGTCATGAACGAGTTCTCGTACAACTTTGTGCTGTTCGGCGAGCCCTCGACCACCAAGCCGTGGGGGTTCAGCTTCTACGGCCACCACCTGTGCCTGAACATCTTCCTGTACCGCAAGCAGATGGTCGCGTCGCCGTGGTTCACAGGTGCCGAGCCCAACGTCATCGACGACGGGCCCTACAAGGGCACCCGCATCCTGCACGAGGAGGAACGCCTCGGTCTCCAGCTGATGCAGTCGCTGTCGCCCGAGCAGCAGCGCACAGCGCAGATCTACAAGGAGATGAAAGACCCGTCCATGCCCGAAGGGCGATGGAACCACGACGACCAGCGCCACCTGTGCGGCGCGTACCGAGACAACCGCGTCGTGCCGTACGAGGGCGTGCCCGTCTCCTCGCTGACACGCGATCAACAGAGTCTCGTCGACCAGATCCTGACCCAATACCTGCTGTACCTGCCCCAACCGGCCCGCTCGATCCGCCTCGACCAGTACCGGGCGTTCTACAACGAGACATACTTCTGCTGGATCGGCGGCTTCGACGACCCGGACCCGTTCTACTTCCGCATCCAGAGCCCCGTCGTCCTCGTCGAGTTCGACCACCACAGCGGCGTCTTCCTGACGAACGGCGACCCGGCTAAGTTCCATATCCATACTCTCCTCAGAACCCCGAACGGTGGGGACTACGGGTTCGCGTTGCACCCGTTGTGCGAGGCGTCGGTAAGGCAGGAGTTTGTGTGGAAGGGGGATAGGGAGTGAATTATATGTGTGTGTGTATATATAGAGAGAGAGGAAGAGTCAGAGAGAGGGAGAGATCATGTTCAATGATGGATGGTTGTAGAGTACTAAAAGTGCCATTCACCAGTGACAATGGTGACAACGGCGAGAGGTTGTGAATATATCATATGATATGACATGATACGGTACGGCGAAACAATAACAAAAGAAGCCTGCTTGGGCAGGGTTCACTCAGGAAATGAATATGAAAAATGAAAAATGAACATGAAATATCTTTTATGGCAGTCTTTGCATTGCACTGTATTGAACTGGGAGTAGTGTTGATGCTCTTCTTTCTGCTCAATCGTAGCACGATAGAGATGGCGTATGGTCACTTGCGTGGTCCTCTGACCCCTTCTCCCGGCTCACTACCACGGACTCTGCTCAATCATGCATGTCCACTTGCAGCGAGGTCGGAATGCAAATCTCTTCGGGCTTTCGCGTCAGACAGCTATACCAATTGATCAAGCCAAGCTGGAGAACAAAGGAGGGTACGCAGGTAGCTCGTGTCGTTGTTGCAAGGACTCCCACGTGTCAGGAGCATGGTGCAACAGGCCATGTTCAAATCCGCGGGCCGGATACTTGAATATTAATGGGTTCGGCTGGACGAGTCGACCCAGCAAAGAGCACATCGTAGAGTCATTCGCTCATCCAGGACCTTGAGTCGCTCCTTGACGACCAGCCAGCTCGCGCGGTTCTTTGGGTGCCTCTCGATGATCCTATCAGCGCACAATTTCGTTCCGCAGGCATTCGACATGTTCGCGTCTCCCGTCACTATCATCTAAACCACTCCTCGACCGTGCACTCCCTCAAGAAAAGACGACCCGCACAGCTTGCACGGTATTCGGATGGTTCGTGAAAGTGACCACCAATGTCTTCCCCGTCTCGTCAAAGTAGGGATGAGGCACCGCTGCGTAGATGGAACTGCTCGGCAGGATCGGCGTCGCTTGATACAGCGTGACCGGGTCTGACCAGGGTCCTTCGGGCTGTTGTGCGGTCTTCAGAAGAACCTTGGAATTCATCCAGTTGTCTAACCAACGTTAGAATAAAATATTAGAGCCTTCCTCCCCGTAAGGGCATGAATGAGCGTGACTTACCACAATATACAAAGAGAAAGCATCCAAAGTAGTTGGACCAGATCACCTGTCCCTGGTTGATTTGCCAGAACACACTCTCCTTCTCGCCGATACTTTTCCCGTCAAGTTTGTCCTTCTGCCATGTCTCGCCGTTCCAGTACTCGTAACAGGCGACGTTGGTGGCTTCCTCGGCAAGAACTCGAGTCAAATATACCCAGGGATTGCCTTCTGGACCGTGACCGTATGCGTAGACGTGCTCGTTCCATCGCAGTGCGCAAATATCGCCATACCATGGTTCGGATGTAGCGTCCCACCAGTATTGCGGAGGCAGACGGCTTATCTGCGGGATGGGAGGATATGCCGACGTGTCAAGAGTGATCGATGCCACACCAGCGCCCACGAGGTTGTTCGTTCCGTTGGGACGGTGGTTGAGGAGGAAGAACATGACGCCCTCGTTCGGCGTGGTGGTCTCAACCACATTGGTGATGCCTAAAGCGCAGGTGGCCGCATCTTCTCCAAAGGAAGATATTAGTGGACAGAACTGTGGCGGGAAACCGTTTGGATCAAGGATGGGGTCCACAACCACGAGCGGATTCTGTGTAGCGATCGCGACCGAGTCACTAGTCATCCCCCGCCACGTATCGCTGTAGTTGGCATCACTGTACAGAGTGTCTCCGTAGCTGAGGAGGACATACTGGCCGATTTGGCCCTGAAACCCGAGGTCGCGCTTGACGTAGGTCGTGGAGCTATGGACATCTCCAATAGCATCGACACAGACAATACCTATAATGGGAGGATAGGATTTGCAAGGGGTTGTTGGGTTTGGCGAATTGACAGAGACTGGCGTAGTGTTTGTCGGCAACGGCGACGCCTGCGATAAAGATGTTAGGTGGGAAAATATGTACATTGTAAATAAGTAGCGGAGATCCATGGGTAGACGGGGAACGCCGATCCTGGCATCGCTGTATCTCCTGGCTTATGAAATATCGATCCAAGGGTTTGGAAAAGAGGGCACGAGAAAAGTGTGATATATTGTTGAAGGGACGGCCAACAGCACCAGTAATTGCATAGGTGATTGATAGACCCAGTGTGAAAAGCAGACAGCACAATAGCAAGTGACGCAAATGGATCTGAATAGCGGTCGGTGGGCAACCGTTCATTGTTCAAGGTGCATTCAAGTGACGAAACAGGATGCGGCAGAAAAATGCAGCGAGAGTACCACGCACCTTGAACCACAAGCGGTAGTGATCAGATGATGTAGGGGAATTTGAGACGCTATTGCCATCATCGTGCGGTGTGAGTTCCGATGAAGGAGATGTGAAGTCTGTCCCATGACTTGAGGATGAGATGGTTGTAGGCCCCATATCAATGTCAAGCAATTGGTTGACCGCCTGACCGGCCCATTGGTAGAGACGTCTGCGGACTCCGCGAGGTTGTTGTGGCTCCTCTGTTGCGCGTTCCATGGTGCTGGATCTGTTTGGCTGCAATCGTCTGGTCGTGTGTGATACGTGATCGAAGATTGTGTCACCGTGGCTTCAGATGATAGATTGCGTGACGCACTCCACATGTGAGGGTCAAGTGAGATGTTGCTGGGTACAAACTTTGGAATCCGTTTCAGCAGTGTTTTGCATTGTGTGAATGTCCAATGAATGGAAAGGCCTCTTTGCGCCAGAGTCCTTCTCTGACAAGCGAGAGCCAGTTGATGGTCGAATATAAACTGGGTGAATGGTAGTCCAATGGCGACTTGGCGAGGTGAATGAAAGGGTGTGTAGGAATATTTGGATGGCCCATGACAATATACCGAATTAGAAATGACGATATTTCACTCCGTCCTCTTCCCAATGCGTGGCAACAGCGCCCAGCTAACTGTCATTGACGCAAAAGAAATCAAAACCACGGGGTGTAGGACGACCGTGCTCAATTTCTGTGCCAATATGCCAGTGATGAAAGGAACTAGTGCGCCACCAGAGCTTCCCATCGACGTCACGACCGACAGACTGCTGATTTGGATGCTCCTGGGCAAGAGTTTGGCAAAGACAGCGGTGGCGCACGGGTAGATTGGTCCAAGGAATACACCGACAATGGACTCGGCCACGGCGTTTTCGATAATGTTTGGTACAAACCAGACTAGAAGTTGGAAAACAGCAGCCCCAATGATCAAGAGGAAGACAGCAACCTTCTCCCCGATCTTGTGGGCGAAATGGGTCAAAACAAACCTTCCCACGGTAATGCCACCCCAGAATCCAGACGTGACGTTACCGACATGGGATGGGTCGCCTTTTCGGTAATGGATCAGATAAGAGATGACCCAGCCAGAGATGGCCACCTCTGCCCCCTGATATAAACTAGGAGTAAACGTCAGGATGATAGTGCTATACTTGAACCAGGAACCACAGGCTACTTACAAGATGAATGTCGCTCCAAGCAGTGTTGTCCTGTTCCTGACAGCCCTTTTGAGAACCTGAACCCTTGTGACTTCACTCTGACGTGAAATGGTGCGTTCGAGAGACGAGAGTAACTGGACTGCAGCATCCTTTTCGAAGCCTCTGAAGGACCAGCCCAGACACAAGACGGACACAAGAGAGATGGAAAGTGTGATAAAGTAGAAATGAGCCCAGCGAATGCCGCTCGAGACCATAGCTGTCGCGATAAGAGGAGAGACAATACCGCCCAGCTGACAGAAATTAGCATTGTCAGTATCCGTGTCAGGCAGGCCTAACTCACCCCATATGAACCATGGCAAAAGCCTAGGATGACAGTTCCGTTGAGTAGGTTAACAATAAAGGCATTGGTCATGGCCAGGAACAACCCCATCCCGCACCCGAGGAGATAGAAACTGAGCACAACCACAGGAAAGGGTGGAGAGCAGACAATGGCTATGTAACCGATACTCATCAACGAAGTTGCAATCATGTAGGAGCGGGCGCGACCGAGTCGAGACTCGATAAGTTGGATGACTGGCGCCATTGTAATGAAGCCAAGAGCATTGCTGACGAAAATCAAAGACACAACGGCATATCCAATATGGTAGTCTTCCTCGAGGTATGGAATCAAAGCCCCAGTAGCGGCGTCATTCATGCCCATCAGAAAGAACATGATACTTGCTGCGGCTACCCGCCAACGATTTTGGGGTGGATTGGAGATAGACTGAACAAGTGCATCGACCGCCCGATCTTGTTTTGGAGTGGGAGGTTGACTTCGTTCCAATTCGCCCGGGGTTTGAGGAAGAGACTGTCCGACAGGCGACTGATCGTGAGAGGGCAACTTGCACGGGCCGTTCAGGCGGCTTCCCCATTGTATTTCATCGAGCTCGTATGCTGTGGGCGGTAAAGCAGTAATATTGTCTCGATGAATGACGGCGGCCGGGCCAGGGACAACGGAGCGAGGCTCGCTTTCATGGGTGATGAAGGCACCGAATGCTTGTACTGTGGCCATATTCACGAGACGAAATTATGTGACAAAATGGGAGATGTGCGCAAAGACTCGCAGGTAACACAGTATGGGGAAGAAGTATAAGATATAGCGACTCTCTTGATTCATATAATGTCCACATGTCATCTATACATGGCGATTGCTGCATTGATAAGAGGAGAGTAGCATTTCGGGGATGCGACAATTGCAGCGTGGTGCAGCAGTAGTGTGCGGTAGCTGGACTTGAGGCTTTGGCTCATTGTGGGCCTGGGATATTTTTGACCAAACATTGAGTCTGCTTCTGCGAATGAGAGGCATCAGCCAACGTTGGTCGGGGGTCTTTTTGCAAACACATGGTTGATGATGGTTGATGATGAGTTGGCGGGCCGAGTCAATAGAGTTGGAAGTGGGAGGGAGTGCGAATCAAAGAAACCCACCCGCCTGCGGCAAGATTTCCACATTCAACAACGACTCCCGCCCGGGCCGACTTTCATTGAGGACCTGCGCCCACTGAGTGAGGATCCTCAACACCCCGCTCGCCCTGCATAACTCTCCAAAGGAAAAAAGTCACCGCAACTTGCATCCACCAAATCAATCTTGCTCTGCTCACACCTCTGTCACCAAGTCGAACCACTCTGACAAATATTACTCCCTGTCCAGTTTCCTGCCATGTCGCGCCGCAAGACCCGCACTACCGCCGAAGAGACTCTGACTCCTCCGGACTCTCTGGCTCCCGGCCAACTGATTGCCCGGGTTGTCAAGGCCAACGGCAAAGACCTCTACACTGTCCAGGCCCCCGACTCGTCCACGTTTCTCGTCGAACTCGAGGCCCGTTTCAGATCGACCATCTTCGTCAAGCGCGGTGGCTACGTTTTGGTTGACACGACCACCACGGCTGACCGAGACAACAAGATCCAAGGGGAAATCGTGAATATTGTCGGCGATGAAAAGTCCTGGAGGAAACAACCGTTTTGGCCGCAAGAGTTCGTGAAGAAGACCACATTGGTAGACAGCGATGACGAGGACTCGCGGATGGGGAAACTGCCGCCTTCGGATGGTGAAGGCGAAAGCGAATGATTGTCCCCCTCAGCTCCTCAACTCCGCCGCAGTTGCTGGTGGAGGACTAATATGATCCACGGGCGGTGCAACAAGAGCGCACATAACCTGCAGCGCCAATTCGGCCACCACCGCCGCCGAGCTCACGTTGGTGCTCGGATATACCAGCCAGCAGTATTCCTGCACGGCCCAGTTCAGCAGTACCCAGACAGGGCCACCTGCCCTCCACAGAAGATATGGAGTTGCCCAGCCGAGATATGCAAAGAATTGGTAGTGCAGGCTCCGGGCGCACAGCAGCCCTATCACCATGCTTCCCAGCATTGTGTCCATCACAAAGGTTGGGGTGATCTTTTTCGAGATTCTCAGCTCCTCCGCCTCTTTCATGCCACCCAAGTACTTCTTGACAAACTCGGTCAAGTTGGAAGAACTGGGCTGGATCCACTTCGTCTGACAGAACAAGAGCAGCAAGGAGGCGTGAAGGACCAGGAGGCCGACGGCAAAGTTGCGAGACAGAAAGGTCTCTTCATCCACAAATCTCCAGTTGACCGTCCACTTGTACAGGAATTGTCTCCCAAAGTCGAATGAGCGTTGGATGTAGGAGAGGCCTGTTCCCTCACCGAAGAAGGGCATGGACATGATAACATGGAGGACAAAGACATAGAGACCAGTGAAAATTCCGTCACCTGTACCAAGGGCCTGCAAGATGATAAATCCCACGGCAGGTGCAGCTAGCAATAGAGTCATTTTCACACCTAGTCCCAGTCCCCATATAACGGCTGCGCGTCCAAACTGGCGCCGTTGCATGAAGTAAATCGCGAGCCAAAGCCCCAGCGTGGCCCAACAGTCATTGAACAGCCTCAATAAGAATATAGAATGCATTCTCTTGCTCAACACCAACGGGACCAGAAGCCACGGCGGCGCGCCCACCCGCCTGTAACATGCAATCACCACCGCCAGCGTCACGAGGTATAGCCCGGCAAAGACGATCTGGGCACGGAGGATGTTGGTCCCCTGCTCGGTGAGGACGGAGAGGATCGAGTAAATGTAGAGATGGAGGGCCGGGTAGACGAGAGGGCCCGTGGGACCCGTGATTTTGGCATAGTTGCGCTCGCCCGAGAGGAACATGCGCACCTGGGCCATGTAGGTGGTGAAATCGATCTCGGTGTACGGCACTCGCCAGATGATGAGGCCGCAGAGGCCGACCTCCCCGAGTAGCAACAGTAGTGCTATCCATCTCGTGTGTCGAGGGTCGGTGAGGAGGCCGCGGAGGTTCTTTACAGAGAGGTCCATTGGTGGCAGACAGACGAGGCGCGACGAAGCTCAGTCCGTAAGCAAGTCGGCAAGGAAAGGTGTCGAGAAGGTGATGGAGAATTCCTCTCCACTATAATGAATCTGGTATCATTGCCGCCTCCATCACCTTCATCATCACCGTCGAAGGGAACGCGTACACAAAGGGGACTGTGCTCCAGTCTGCAAGAAATCAGGCTATGATCATTTTTCTTTTTCAATGCGAGACGCGACGCAACATCTTTTCCCCATCGCCGTTCCCAATGTGGAACTCGTTGTCTCCCACCTCTCAATTAGTTCTCCCCGCACTTTTCCTCTCTCTTGGTGCCCTTTTTCATCTCTACGACGTCATGCTCAAACGCCTCAGTCCAGGCCGTCGATCGCTGATTTCATAGGCGATAGGGAGCTCCTTAGACCCCAGATTCGACTGCTCATACCGCGTCATCATCAATCATGGATTTTATCTTGAGGAGACCGACTTACGGACAGGTGAGTCCCATTGATATCGTGAGTACCCATCAATCCCTCTATATCGGTGTTGGCTTGTCTCTCGCTACAAAGGACTCTGTGTGCATTGCTTCCGTACACTCTCTCGCCCATTCAGAGCACCACGACACATCACGTCCCGTCTGTTGGTCCTCTCACGCAAGATGGCCCCAGAGGCCGAGCCCAAACCCGACCCGTCTGCTCCTCGAGCGCCTCAGGCCGAGCCTCACGACCTGAACTGCCTCACGATCTCTGAGCTGGAAGCCCTAGCCTACGAGCGCATGGACAAGCAGACACGAGACTATTACAATGAAGGCGCCGACTGTGGGAGCACCCTGTCCGAGAACATCTCGGCCTACGGAAAATACCGCATCCGTCCAAGGGTATTGCGAGACATCTCCCAGATCGATACGACAGTGCAGGTATTCGGACACAAAAGTAGCACGGCTTTCGGCGTCGCACCGACGGCGATGCAACGGTTGGCACATTCCGATGGAGAAATCGCGACGGCACGAGCATGTCGCTCTCGTGGAGTTGTCATGGGCCTCTCGTCCTTTTCGACCAGCACTCTCGAAGACGTCGCCCAAGCTTGCGGGGACAACCCCCACGTCCTACAACTATACCTGTTCGAAGAGCGCGAGCACTCCCTAAAGCTCATAGACCGCGCCAAGAAGGCAGGGTACAAGGCCGTGCTATTGACAGTCGACACGCCGATGCTCGGTCGCCGCAATCTCGAAATAAGGAATCAATTCAAACTGCCCGCCCACCTATCCATCGCCAATTTCGCGGAACAGGACGACGACACCGACACAGCGGTGGGCAAGGAGCACAGCAGGACCACAACCGCCACGGACGAGAAGAAAACCCCGTCGTCTCGCCGGCCGAAAATGCCACGCCAACGCCGCCCAAGCACGGCAGGCTACCACGACGGCCAGCGACGTGTCCCGCCGAGCGGCCCCATAACGTTCCACACACACGCGGCAAATCCGACGCTATCGTGGGACGAGTCCATCCCGTGGCTGAAAGACGTGTGTGGTCCGGAGATGGAAGTCTGGGTCAAAGGGATCGCGACGGCCGAGGATGCCGAGCTCGCCGTGCGCCACGGATGCGACGGTATCGTCGTCTCGAACCACGGTGGCCGACAACTCAACGGCGCGCTCGCCACCCTCGACGCGCTCCCGGAGGTGGTGGCCGCCGTCAGAAAGCGCGTCCCCGTCCACGTCGACGGCGGGATCCGCCACGGCACCGACATCTTCAAGGCACTCGCCCTAGGCGCCAACTTCTGCTGGGTCGGCCGGCCCATCCTCTGGGGATTGGCGTACAAAGGACAGGAAGGCGTGGACCTCTGTCTGAGATTGCTGAGCGACGAGTTTCGCCTGTGCATGGGCTTGGCCGGCGTCACCAGGGTCGCGGACATTACGAGAGACTACCTCTGCAGAATCGACCGGGATGGGTTTACGAGTCGATTGTGAAACCTGGGCACGAATCACACGAATTGGCGGTGAAGAATGGTGAGGGAGAGAGGTTTCCCGAGCAGGTATCTGCGAGTTCATTCGGGAGCGAGCTCTACTGTCCCGACGACCTGGGTGGCATTCGCCCTTCTCGGCTCTCCCAGCAAACACCGTGATTGTCACATGAAAAACAACGTGAGATTTGCATGAGGGAAATCCCTAAAGGATGGGAATATCCGAAAGGAGAGAGGGGCTTCGCCATGTCATAATATGTCCATGTCAGCCGCATTAGCCATGATAACCAAATCCTAATCCTCATTATTTTGGGCAATTTTTGCATAAAGCTCTGCCGCCAGCGCTTGTTCTTTCTGCACCGCTTGTTCCCGTAGAGCTAGCTGTCTGTGTTTTTCTGTCTGCCTGTCTGTGTGTGTCTGTATTGCTGTAATTCTAGGGGCACATACATACATGTCTTGGAAAGAATCTCCTTTCCTCTGATACTCATCTTTGTTGATTTTGTGTGAATCTTGCCCGTCTCGCCGTTTACCAATGGTGAATCAATTGCAGCCACCCATCATTTTTTCTTTCTTCGTCTTTGTTGCTCGGTCTTCGATCAGGGGTATCATTGATTCCACATCGCATGTTTTCTTTGCGCCAGGTTGTTCAAAGCACCCCCCAACTCCGTGTGGCTTCACAAACTCACACAATTGTCCACGCGTCCTAAGCGTGAGGAATAGAATGTAGAGGAGTCAATATTGTCCTGGAAGTCAAGGTAATATCTTGTCTAGGTTAATCAGGACTATAGAAGTCATCATGAGGGTTTTGATAAATTCTGTTCGAGAATCAGGGTGATGCCAAACCCAATATCAGAGAAAAATATCATACCTGGATGGACGTTGCATTGATAAAAGCCACGACGGGCGCCGAGTCGCCTACCAATCTTCAATCCTTGGTGCCACAAACTTGACCGAGCCATTGTCATTGTACCCTTGTGTGCCCAGGAGTCCGCCGGTGAGTTCCCGCATAACCTGGTTGAAGTTGGTACTGTTGCGGATGTCGCAGCGCTTGCTTGCAGAAGAGGTATGGGCCACCCAAGCCGCGGTGGTTGTAAACCTCTTCAAGCACGAGGGGCAGGTGACTTGGCCGCCAATGTGCGCCGAGGACAGAAGATGTGCTTTGAAATCAGCAGGTGTCTTGAACTGACGCTTACATTTGGTGCTGGGACAAGAATACGCTTGTCCGATGGAATCCCAGTACTTTTCAATCTCCAGCCCATTGCTCGTCGACACGATAGAGTGAGCGGGCATTCGGACGATGTGTTGGAGAGGAGCGCCTGAGTTCGGCCGCACCTTGTAGGCTGGCGGGACTTTGTCAAGCGTTCCAGAGGATGATGCCTTTCTGTCGTACCATGAGCCAACTTCACTAGAGTCGTCGGTCGGCGGTTCAGCCGTGGTAGCAACCGAATTTAGCCACCCTCTGACCAGTCCGGATTGGGTATCCTCTTTTGATGTGCCGACATCTTGTTGCGTGCTCCATGTGGGTTGGGAGATGTGCAACTTCGATATGGCTTCCGCGGCACAGTTATCGAGATCCCCAAGATCCCTTGTGACCTTGACACCGTGGTTGGACTGCTGTGGAGCGGCACCGGCATTGACTGCCTTCGAGTTTGCAGCCTCCGAGAGTGACGGGAAGTGCTCGTGTGACGCGGTCGAGATCGGTCCACCGAGGGCGTTGCTGAGCGATCGACCTGCTTCATAACTCGCCATGTCCGCTAGAAGATCAGGCCGACTGTTGTTGGTGCCAGAACTCGTCTGGTTCCAGGTAGGTGGGTTGATAGCAAATGGATCCGTCTCTGCCTCCCACGCATCTTTCTGGATCTGACGTTCGGCTCGCTGCATCTGGAAATCCTGGAGTCTGATGACTTCACACTCATCTTTCTCGATATGTTGCATCAGCTCCGATGCCGACCTGCACTTCTGTCCACACCCAGCACACTCCATGCTCTGCGAGGAACGATGGTACTGCCGGCCCTCGTCAGCCACTGTTCAACTCGTATCTGAGAGCTGTACTTACAGTTTCTATATGAGCATCCCTGGCAATTGTACTCTTGAACTGTTTGGGTCAGCCTAGTCGATATTTTTCTTCCTGCATTTTGTTCCATACCTCGCATGCGCAGACCGGGCAGCAGACTGTGATATCGTCAGTGACTAACGGCATGGGGCGAACAGAGGACAAGCCAACTCACTGTGGGCTGGGCTTCCGAGCTGATGGATGAAGAGGAACATGTCATTAGCACAGTCCACATCACAGAGCTTGCAGTACGAGTGTCTCGGATCTTTTTCCTTGTGCCGTAACATGGCCTTGCGGCTGTCAAAGTGTTTGAAGCAATCTTCAAAGGTGCATTTGATCTTCATGATTGAGGTTGCCGTGCCAGGGAATCACCAGCCGACTGGGTGAGTGAGTAGTGAGACGCAGGGCCACAGCGAGAGTGTCCGATTTCGAGCTTGTGATCACAGAAGCAAAGGAAGAGAGAGGGTTGAGTGAAGAAGGACAGAATGGAACAAACCAGAAGCCAGAAGGTATTTATATGGAAGAGGTTGATGGCAAGGGACGGGAAAGTGAAAGAGAGCAAGCGGGGAAGAGAGCAAGCAAGTTCCCGATGGCTGCTGGCAAGTTCAATGTGGGCATCCAGTAAGGTGAATCTATCCTTCTGGTCTTAGGCACTTGCCTGCGTCTTGCCAACAAGCGGTGGTGCTGCTTTGTCTACATCGCACTCATCTACCAAAAAAAAAGGCGTGACAAGTGAGAAAGGGTCTACAGCATCACTGAGGGCCTTGTTGTGCTTGTCTGTGGTGACAGGTTCATAAGACGCGCACTTGCTTCGCCGGATTCTTCCCCACCATAAATTTACGGTCAAGTACAGATTGTCCCTGCGTAGCCCCTTTCTGGAGAGTGGTGGTAAATAATGTTGTGGTTCATTCATTCATTCATTCATTCATTCAGCCAGTCGTAACTCTGTCACACAGAGTATCCAAATTGAGTGACATCTAGTGGTAAAGCTTGCCCGTTCATGTATAGACTTCTTCAGTCAGCGCATTCAAAGTCAGCCCTTCCTTAGCAATGTCCTCATCTGTGATTCGAATCAGTACACATCCAAAACAACATAGGGTATGCCACTCACTCTGAAGAAAACATAATGGCATCTCCACAAGAGTACCCTTGACCTGACTTAGCAGTTCCTTCAGCTCCTGCACTCCCCTAGGGAAGTCAGCCCGGACTACATGGCCATACTCCACCCGGGGTGGCAATTTGCTGGGTTTCCCTTGAGCTTCAGCATCGGCGCGCCGGTAGAAGAACTCATAGAACTCCTTGTAATCGGCCCACGTATTCACAAAGTCGTCAGGGACCGCGCGGAACGCCTTCCTAAAGACTTCGGTGTTCGTTCTTGCTCGACTGTTCCACAATGCCTGGAAAGTATCGCTGAGAGGATCTGCCACAACATTGTCTTCGGGTGAACCCCAATCATACACATTGGGCACCCCGACGGGATCAAAGTTGGGGTCAGGTCTGAAGAAATGTTGTGGTCGGAGCAACCCCAGGTGTTTCCGGACCAGCTGTCTGCGCAGAGAGGCAGCAAAGCTGTTCGCCTGATATGGCTGGCCACTCATGTAGGATTGGATTGGCGTTGAGTCGTTGATCAGCAGAGCGATTTCACTATCGTGTGATCCGAGTTGGCTTCGGTCGTTTAGGTTGGCAGACCCTACAATGACAATTCGATCGTCCGCGATGAGACACTGTGGCCGGTTAGATATCTAATAACCCACTTGACTGGCAATATTTACCTTGGAATGGATGTATAGCTCTTCACTAACAAACGCGTCGAGCTCAGCTTCCGGAGGGCCGTCCCAAGGCACCGTGCGTATATCTTGGCCGCCGAGCATGTAGCATTCCGCCACACTGTCCCACCGACCACTTCCTGGAGTGGTCATTTGCTGTGCCGTGGTCTGGTACTGCTGGTATTGCGGGGCTTGAGATAGTTGAGTGGTCCCCGTTTTCTCACCATATTGTCCATAGCCTGCTCCCACAGCATCATCGTGTTGTTTCCGGGCGTCTTCGTATCTGACTCCGCTTTGCTGTTCGACTTGCTGCATGACATTGCCACAATTGATTCGGTCGTAGTTCCGGAGGTTGTAGAATCGAATATAATCCATGGGGTTGAAACCAGCCTGCGCAATCTTTTCCATGATACTGTGTCCACCACGATTAATGCTGTTATACTGGAACTCCATGATTGCTCGAGTGGCGAGTGAAGAATCGTCCCGCAGGTCGCCTGCAAATGCTGGCACCGCCGGAATGACCACAATAATTTTGTACTTTTCGTTATTCCTGGCTGCTCGAATGATTCGTTCAACGATAGCCTGGCCGATCAGATTCTTGACGGGTTTCTGTTGATCGCCGGTGGCGGTGATGAAGAATTGATTTTCAATGTAGACAAAATGCTGACTGTTCCGAATCACATCGATGTATGCATTCTGGATAGATTGCTCGAGGGGAGTTCCATTGCTCCACGTTGTACAGCTCCGAAGGACTTGACAGGTCATGACGGGTCGTGGCTGGTTATATGGGCGCCCATAGGAGTCAGTACCACCAAGGTATTTGCCTTGAAGTTGGTGTGCTTTATCCCCAAGTCCACTTGAAACAACAGTGCCAATCGACGAGAGTTGCTGGCCCAAAAGTTTGCCCTCGGTTTTGTATTGGTCAAATCTGCCTCGGATGCCTCTTTCAGACTCGCTACCCTGTCCGTAATCACCGAAGCCTCTGCTCAACTCTTGCCCATATTCATCAAAACCACGAGCTTGTCCTGCATCGGTCTGCTGGTAAGCTTGATAGGATTGGTGCTGGTACGATGGTGGTGGCGATTGCTGCGACGAAAGTTCCGTCGGGCCTTGGTGATAGGGAGCATAAGCAGGCTCTGCACTGGGCGGTGGCGGATATCCTGGATAGGTCTGAGTCGGTCCGGTTGATGTTTGGGGAGGTGGTCCAGGAGGTGGAGGAGGGAAACTCTGTGGAAAAGCCTGGGTCGGTGGTTGTTGATAGCTCGCCCCAGTGTTCACTGGTTGCTGAACTGAGGGTACTTGCGGTGGGGGACTGGAGACTTGGCCGTAAGTACCTGTGGCTGGTTGTGGAGTTGCCTGTGGTGGAGGGCTGTACACTTGACTGTAGGGGTCAGAAGAAGCTGGATGCGATGCCTGCGAGGGAGGGGGGGAAGTCTGGCTGTAGACCCCAGCGGAAGTCTGCGATGGTGCTTGTGGCGGAGGTGGAGGCACCTGGCCGTAGGTACCTGTAGAGGTCTGAGGCGGAGCTTGGATTGGATTCGGCGGTTGAACTCCTTGGCCAACAGAGGGGGTGGTTTGACCATACTGTCCCTGCGAAGGCTGCTGGTGAACTTGTGTGCCCGAGATAGAAGCAATTGCCGCACCACCATATGCACCGGTGTCTGTTCCCGCTTGGCTTTGGTATTGGCCTGGCGTTGGTGTGTGTGGCCTGCCGGTTGTATGCCACGCCGGTTCCGTATATGGTTGACTTCCAGGAGGTGGGGCAAATCCACCAACCGTGGCAGGAGGTTGGGGTTGCCCTTGAGACTGTGGACGTGGTTGAGGTCGCTGACCTGGACCAGTCGGTGGGTGAGGGAAATCGTCAAGTAGTCTGTAGTAGCGTTGGTCTTTGCGGACATTGTATTTCTCATCGAAGATGAAGTTCCAACGATCGACGAAGTGGTGGCGAAGGTCCTGGACGCTGGCTCCTTGCAGGCAAATGGCAATATCCGACCATCCCATCCTCGAGCTCTTGGTCCTGTCGAGCTTGTTTTGGAACGGTTGTGCAACATCGCTGAAGTCCATGACTCTAGCGTTGTTGTAGTCCTGGCCAGGAAAGATGATATCGTTGATGTTCGAAGGATGTGCATCAGCGATTGAGTGCTGATTTGTATCCCATCTACCGAAACAGAGATCCAGGCCGCCCATGAACGCAATCCTGTCGTCAATCAAGCACAACTTCTCATGATGAGCCCAGTAGAGAACGACATCGTCCGTCACGCCATAAATTCCCTTGAGAGTATCTGCTCCAAGCTTAGAAATACCTGCAGCATCAAGCTTTAGAGCTTGGAGAGACGATATCAGGGACGATTGAGCAGTTTGAGCATCTGGGAGATGATCTGGGTGACGAAAGACTGCGATATTGGGATGTAGCTTCTCCAGTTCGTGTTTCGTATGTGCGGACGAAAGAGTCAAAGCTTGGGTGACCTCTTTATATACGATCACTTTGACCTTGACGCCGCGTTGTGCTGCCCGCTGCAGTGTTCGATCCAGCCTCCACTGTTCATTCTGAGTGGGTGGCCGACGAAGGTACAACTCAGGAGATAGCCACCAATCCAGGATCCAAATCGAGTGCTTTGCTCCTTCGAGTGCTTGACTAACTGCCCAGAAATAGCCACATCCATCGACATACCACTTGACATCATTACCCGGCTTCTCTGAAGCGAAGCTGTCGTAGCGGTTTGGACCTGGCGGTATGCCTTGCGGAACTGCCACACCAGGGTAACCTGCGTAACTGGCCTGTCCTGGGGGCGCCGGCCCATATTGCGAAGGGGGTCGATTGCCAGACCCTAACAAGTTTGTGACATCTGAGCCGATGCTATGAAGAGTACTATGCAACCCATCAAAGAGCTTCGACGTCAAATCAGGCCGACCTTGGGGTTGTTGAGTAGGCGGGCCTCCGGGGTAGGCAGATTGACCGACCTGGGGATATCCTGTACTAGGACCTTGTTGCCCATAATACTGCTGGTTTGAGCCGGAGCCGGAGGCCGAGTAGCCATAATTCTGCGAAGAAGAACCACCGGTCTTGTACTTGTCGAGCTCGGATTTGAACTTTTTGAATGTGTCTCCCAGCATTGATCGATCAGTGCCATCTTGTCCACCCCTCCCGCGAGACTGAGAGTAGTCGTCTCCGTATGCGAGGCCGTCGTCATCCGGTCGATTTTGGTAGGACATGGTAACTAGTCTTGTGTACTTTTACCCGGCACTCGACTCCAAAAGGTGGGAGAGGGAGGAGGTCACAAATGGCGACCACAGGACTGCACTCAAGACTTGGGAACGCTAGGGGTATCCAGCGGTGAACTCAAACGCGCTGCATTGTCATGGAGGAATTCGTTTCAGTCAGGGCGAGTGACTGAAGTTTCAGCTGATTCATGCCGTGTCAAGCAAGTGAAGCACATGCCAAGCTGGATTTGAGGGCGCCGGGTTCCCTGGGTGCATGGTAGAAGCCCAACCAGGCTGCAGTCAGCGTCCTCGCGACAACTCTCCACATCACCGTGGCCCCAATAAGAAACTGGTTTAAGAGCTGCTGCGCCTCATGGCCCCGCGAAAGCAAAACACCCCTGACAAAGCTGCCCCTCGCTACAGATGGCAGTTGAAAGATGCTGCTTCTGGGAGCACCAGGCTATTTCCTCCTCGATTCACAGACTCGCGTCCTTCGCATTGGTACAGACACACCCCGAATGTAGCCACATGTCGAATTCTCTCTGCTCTCTTTCAGCGACCCTGCAACGCCTGGAAACGCTAGGCGTGATGTACCTTCTCGGACCAGCGGTGATGCTAAACCGCGCAATGAGATGACGGCAATTCTCCCGGATGATGGTTGATGCGGGGAGGGCAGCTTCAAAGCCCCTCTACCAAGCAGAAATACAAGTATTGACCAGTGCACATCTCCACAAGAGTCTTTTGTGGATTGGCTATTTAACTGCAGTGACCTTTGCATCTCATTATGTCTCTGCCTCTGCGTCCTCTACAACGTCTCACTTCCACAGCTTTCAGGTCAAGGCCGAGCATTGTGTTGCGCCACGTCAGACTGACCCCGTTGCAATTGACCCGACCAGCCTCCAACATGTCTCTCGCAACTCTGGATGTGAGCTTTTATACCCCAAGGCCAAACGTAGGATGAAAACTGACATAACAAGGTGTCGCAACATCCAAACCTCCCCAAGTCCTCTGTAACTTTGTTCGAAGCGAAGGCGCAAAAGAAGGTGACTTTTGAAACGATTGGCAAGGAAATTGGCCGAGATGAGGTCGCGGTGGCGGCTCTGTTCTATGGACAAGCAAAGGCATCCCCAGAAGATATCGAGAAGCTCTCGAACTATTTTGGCATTGACCATGCTACCCTTGAGGCACAATTGAGCGGGTTCCCAGACCGCGGAAAGAGCGTGGAGATGCCTCCAAAGGAACCGCTGATCTACCGCCTGTACGAGATTGTGCAGAATTATGGATATGCATATAAAGCAGTTCTGAACGAGAAGTTTGGCGACGGGATCATGAGCGCAATATCTTTCTCCACTCACGTTGAAAAAGAGGTTGACAAGGATGGCGTTACATGGGTAAGATTGATCTCGCACTTTACTCTAGCTCTGGGCTGACTCGACCAAGGCGAAAATTACCCTTCGAGGCAAGTGGCTTCCATTCACTCGCTTTTAGACTCGAAATATGTATGGGCAAAGACAAGAACCGACCTGACGCAACTCACAAACCATTGTGAGAGTGGACGAACCCAGACCACGCCAGAAATCCACGTCGAGACTCCGTTTGTTCTCCTACTATGCCGGGAATAGCTTGGTTGTGTGTACAGTTCAACATTCCAACGCTTTGTGTGGAAAGAACAATACTAAGTGAGAACAATATCAAGCCTCGTCCCCTTCTGCTCAGCCTTGCTGCTTGGTCTTTGTGTGGCGGTGATTACCAGCCATCAGCTACCGATTTGGGGTATGAGAGCGTGATCTCTTTCTGCTTGCTTTCAGTATTTTGGTCTTTATGCAGTATATTAGGTACAGTATTTATATTGCATTTCATTCTGATCAATCTGTCTCTGCCATACACACGTTCATTCACTTCCAACTACAAGTCACTCCTTTCAGCTCCTCAGAACCTACACAAACAAGCCTCAACACTTACCATCAAACACCATCAGAATGTCTGCCCAAATGTACAGCTGCGTCGTCCAGTAGACGGGTGCCATTGCGTTCAATCTTCCCAAACACAGCCCCAAGCTCGATAACGGCAAAAACCCTGGGTCGCATTCTATCAAATACCCATCAAAATGTCCGCTCAAATGTACTCATGCGTTGTTCAATAGCGTGTCCCCTCGCAATGGCGGCGACCAGGGATGTGCAGGCACCCTCTGACGACATCATCTTCGACATGCCTTCGCGTCGCGGCCACTGGATCCCAACTAAGGAATCACGCTCTCGCCGGGCGTGAGGAGATCGCTTGCCATCTCCCATGGTTCGAGTGGTGGAGATTGACTTCGCTCGCCGTGCTGCTGAGCAGCGACATGTTCCTCCCTTTCTGTCCGTCGATTTTCAATTCGAAGATAACCCACATTTTTTACCCATATGATTGTCGCAAGGCATTTTTTTTGTCAATTCCGTGGCACACTGTATCCTTCCCCTGTGGATTTTGTACGTTCGCCATCATGATTTGTGAAATCCAGCGAGCAGAAAGAATTGGTGCTGGGGAGGGGCAACTTCCTCTCCTTCCACCTGTTTGTTCACTCTGCCTTTTTCTGTCCTGGCTGGTCGGCTGCCAGGCGAGGTACAGCGAACATGCAAAGACAGTCTCTGTTGGACGCACTGGAGGCTTACATATGTAGCGAATACCATTCATTTCTATCTCACCTGTCTCCATCTTCCCTGATCATCTGCGTAAGTCCTGTTGTCATGATTTTGCACTCCATCTCGTTGCCTCCAATCCATGAATTTGAATTTAAATCTTTCCTAGCGCAACTGATCTCAATCACCTCTGTTCAAGGCTCTCGGTAACGGCATGTGGAGGAAAAAAAGAGCATAGCAGGAAATAGGACTTCGCAATGACAAACCAAACAAAAACAAAATCGACAGCTACAGGATTTGAACCTGTGCGGGCGAACCCAGCAGATAACGGAGAGCCTAGAAGAAACTTCAAGAGGCCCGTTCGAGTCTGCCGCCTTAACCACTCGGCCAAACTGTCTGCCACGGCCTGAAATTCTTTGACCCAGAGAAATGGACATAATTCTGCTTAATTTTGGTTATACAATGTTATAACATAAAAGTTAAAGCTGCGCCTAATGACATCACACTTGGCTTCATTACAGCCCCCGACTCGTCCGTCGGAGCATTCGAGCTGATGGCGAAGAATACTATGATCTGTCGAGCACTTGCTGAAAATATCATGTGCAATCAGTATGGTATGCAGATGAAGTACGACAGCAGCTGCTAACCCAGCCTTCTCGCACCCCCCGTGCTCCTTTTCGGGATCTTTTCTCCAGCCGTCATGGGACCCTCCGATTCCGGACCCGAGCAGGATCCTGCCCAGCGCAAGAAACTGTTCGACGACTACCAGAGCTTCCTGCACACCTCGACGCTCGCGGCATGTTTCCTCGCACCCGCCCTGATCGCCCTCCCACCGCGCAAATTGGATCTCTATACCTTCTCATTGGCCGGTGCATTTCTCGGGGCTACGAATTACCAACTCCGAGAGCGCACGGGGCTGGGGTACATGGGTCACGCGTCCAAGAGATTCGACATTGGACGGACTCCCCTGCATGCCCTGGAGACTCCTGCTTCAGCACATGGAGAACAGCTTCGACGCCCCGAACACATGGCGCCAGAAATAGCAGGGGATAATGGGTCCTCTGCTCTACAAATCAAAGCTCGTGAAGCTTGGGCGAATAGACAAAACGAGGATTGGAAAGAACGCCGGTTGAAAGAAGAACAGGAGAAACTCGAGCAGGGTGAAGGTTATGGGAACATGATTGTCGACCAAATATGGGAAGTCTGGAACCAAGGCGAGAAGAATGCCGACGAGTTGAAAGAGAGGGACGAGGAAGTGGTGCGGAAGCAAAATGACCGGGGCTGAAGGACTTCGATTCTTGCCTTTGTCCTATCTGGCCTGTGGTCTACAACCCGAGGTGCGATTTGATACGAATTCGAGATTCCATCCACAAGTAGGACATCTCCTTTGAGAAACGGCGCGAAGCACGGGGTCGGCAGATCGTCTGCGGTACCTCAACATCACCGCCCGGCTCGCAGAAACTCGATACAAGGACCATCCACAACACTGTCTAATCGTGCTTGTAACCCGACATTGGCGTACCCCGACCAGCCTCATGCCCAGCACAGTCTTGGCCATACCTCCTTGCATCCGCCTCAGCCTGGAAATCACGTACTTTCACGCCGTGTTTCAGTACCTCGTCACGGGCTCTTTCGCTGAGTTCCGTCTGTTCGTGGCGCTGTTTCGCCTCGCCGGCGCTGAGAATGATAGGAACGCGTGCAGCACCGGTCCGTCTGTGGAATGGGGTCATTTGAGGCCTGTTCGCCACATGGCCGGTGGTCACGCTGGCCATATCCACCTTTGGATAGGTGGCCTTTATTGGTGGCGGAAAGACGCGGGTTACAAGCCGTGGTTTGTGCACTTCGCTCATATCTGTTGGTATGTGGTCTGTCTGATTCAAGAGGCGTGGATGTCTGTTCTCCGGTGACGGGTTCGGTCAGATTACCGTGTGAAAAGCTCAAGTTTGGTGTCGTGACGACGAGCGTCGATTGTTCCAGTCGACGACAGGGAGAAGGCTTAGGGTTATCGTAGCATGGCCTGACCCGTTGCATGAAAATTGGTGTGTAAATTCAATGCAGTTGATCCTGGACTGTAGTTTTATCGTCGGTGGATGATATCTAGCAACTCGCATGGAAGTTAGAGAAGAGCGGAATTTCGAGCCAGGGTACCTGGTTCAGAATTCAGTTGGGCTGCCTCTGACGTTCCAAACTCGACCGATTCGCCCATTTTATGCCAACTGCTCAGGTCGTACAGAAAAGCGGGAAAACGGAGATTGGCCCGGTTGGTTGTATGGAGGGGATAGTGTCAAGCTCGAGTTTTTCGAGTTGGGCGACACAACATGAATTTATACAGTGTACAGTGAGCCGGAGGCATGTGCAGCGATTATCGTTGCGATTCTCTGGGAAGAAAAGGCGAAGAAAGTATCAGTATGCAACTGTTCCTCATCCTTGAAGCGTGATACAACATCCTTGGGCAATCTCCTTTCACCTAATGCTTTGACCCTCGGCGTTTCTTCTTGCTCGCTCGTCCGTTTGTACCGTGGTTATTTGACTCGGGTGGAGGTCTTTTGCCCTTCTGCGGCTGTGGATTCTTTGGGGGCGCTGAAGAAGGTGTCGTCGTTGCGGGTTTTGGATCGTTGTTTTCCTTGCGTTTTTTGGTCTTGGGGCCCTTGATACTCCCAGTGGAATCACCGCTCTGTCTCTTGCGCTTCTTGTCCGTCTTGGCCTTTTTGCGCTCTTCCTTCGCCCGTGATCGTGCCTCGACTCTCTTCAGGAAAGAATCGTCCTCTTCCTCTTGTACCGGGTTATCTCGCTGGTCATCGCCATGTTTTGGTCTCTTCCGCATGCGCTCGTTTTCAGATGTTGTGGCTGGTTGTATCTGCTCCCCAGAAACTTTCCGCTTGGGACCGTTCCTCGCCTTTACTGCGACAATAGGCTTCTCTTTGTAGAGTTGTTCGATTGGAGTGGGATTTGTGTCGACTGCGAAAAAGCCGCTGGGATCCAATAGTGGCTCAGCAGGCGTGGGGGCTTTTTGGCCAGCAGTAGAAGGAGGGATTGGGATGTCGAGAATTTCCGGCTCGGGAACCTTTGCATCCTCGGTGACTTGCTCTTCTCGCTTAGTGACTTCGGTCAAGGATTCGGTGGAAAGCTTGAACGTTGCAATCAGACTCTCAGTGGTGTTAAGACGTTCTTGCACCAGGTTCATAGTAGCACTATTGTCAAGACAGAATTTTCGCATCTCCGCCAACAGGGAAGCGTGAGCGTCGAGCAAGGCTAGGAGCGAATTGTGCTGGTAGAAGAACTGTGGCCCTGGGTCAGTCTTGTACGCAAAGGCAGTTGTCTGAACTTTCCACCTACTTTTTGCCATGTTTTTTCGCCGACATCTGGGTCCATCCTGAAGGTACAATCCAGCGCCCAGCTGGAGAGTAAAGTGTATAGACGAGTTTGGCTTTTTGGTAGAGAAAATAGTTCAAACAGTTGATTTCTCCAATACCGAAAATGTGGGGAGGGACAATAGATTCACCGTAGTTTTCGGTGAAGTTGCTACGGCAGAGCATACACCCTTCCTCAGTTTGCATGCCTGATCTTTGACTTCATGTCACACCTTTGTCTTCCAACTTACCATCACAAGTTCTTCAGAAGTCAACCCACTCAGAGATGGCAGAATAAAGACATGGGGAAACATTGCCCTGCTCACTCGGACGTGATGTGCACGCGCCCTGCAGGTCCTGTACTCACATAGTCCAGAGGACCTGGCGAAGAAGACACACGCGGTCCTGATGCCCAGAGGGCGCGGTTAAGACTGAAGGACAAAGGCTAACTGTGGCTCTTGGCCCATGCTGCTCTCAAGATGGGAGAGACACAAGAGAGTCTCTCTTGGCCGTCAGCATGTTTGCATGGAGGATGTTGTTGTCGTCTTGTGGAGTCGAACTGATTGAAGAGGTGTGGCAGCATTGAATGGCTCTCTATTGATGCCCTCTAAGGACATGAGTACAATATGCATTGGGGTCCATTCGAATACCGCTACTGCCATTGATCGTGCTGGCCTATTCACCGGTGGAGGCTACCCAGACTATTGTCGTTGCTCCTGCCGCCGAGACCACGGATGCACCCACCTCAACGAGTTTCCTCCTCCACTCCTCTTCTATCCACCCGCTTCATTTTCTTCTTCCTCTTCCTCTACTTTCTTCATCTCACTTCTCTTAATACAAAGGCTACAGCTTTGCTTGCTCAAGTTCCCTGCTGTTAGCTTCTCCTCCCTCTTATCATCCATCCTCCACTGCATCTTGGTTGCTCATTCTCATTTCCCCCTTTGCTGCTCTATTCATCGGGCCCCATCCCATTTCTAAACAACACCCTCGGAAGAACCACAAAGAGGCGTGGTCTGAAGCCCCTCTCGTGGTGACAGATTGAAGGCGAGTCTATCGAGGAGGCTCCTCCACCGTGATGTCTATGCCTTACTGTCAGAAGAATACTAATCAGTGAAATCCAGACTGCAGCAGCCATGTCTGACAAGCCTGCAACTCAGTCGGTCCCAAGCAACGCATATTCTGGCTATCATCAGTCAAGAATGCCGTACAATGCATCAGGCTATCCACAGTACAATGGAGGTAAGAGCTGGAGTCAC
This sequence comes from Fonsecaea monophora, assembly GCF_001642475.1. NCBI lineage: Eukaryota > Fungi > Ascomycota > Eurotiomycetes > Chaetothyriales > Herpotrichiellaceae > Fonsecaea > Fonsecaea monophora. The sequence continues at coordinate 47,546 of NW_019174023.1, forward strand.
TGTCTGAGGCACAAATTCCTCACCATGTAATAGCCATGAACATGACCAACTCCAATCCCCTTTCCAACATGCAGAACCTCAAGGCCACCCTGCCACCCTCTGCTTCGGTCGAGACTGAGATGAATGCAGTCAATCGTCCCGGATACAACAGCCCTTTGATGATGTTGCCGTCTGGTCAAGCCGTGCCACTCCCCAACTTCTACGGCCAGAACCAGACCTCAACTGGAGATGCTTCCCAATTGCCCTATGTCCCCACTGGTATGTTTCCAAGCTTCATCGGAAATACCAGCATGGCAACAAGTGCTCTCCCAGGATATGGTTGGCCGTACAATCTTGCCTCGAATGTTGCCGGGTTTGATCCAGGTCGTCGAGGATCCTGGTCTTCCAATGAAGAGAATGCTTCCAACAACCAAAATGTGGCGCTGCAGGGTCAATCAGACTACTACAACTCCATGGCCTACCTGTCGACCACTCCTGCCAGCCAACACTACGTTGCTGGGCCCATTCAACCAATGAAGTGTCAAGACAACAAATCCTACGAGATGGTCAACCTTGATGAGCTCGTCAACCGTGACCCACAGATCCCTCGTGCAGTGCCCGCCATGTGGACCAACCAGGAGGAACTCAGCCTGGCCAAATGTCTTCAGAATCCCGAGGGCATTACCAACGTCTACATTCGTGGCTTCATGCCGGACACCACCGATGAAGACCTTGAACGTTGGGCTTCTCGCTTTGGTGAGATCGAGTCATGCAAGGCCATCATCGAGCAGGACACGGGAAAATGCAAAGGGCATGTTGCCCCGCCCAATTGTTGTGCTTGCTAACAATGTCCAGCTTTGGGTTCGTCATGTACTATTCTCCCGCTGCTGCAGAGAACTGTATCCGTGGCTTCTTCCATCTTGGGTTTCAAGCCAGCTATGCTCAGGTATGTAGCACTGCCCTACTATGTCGTGGTCCTCTAACACTCCCAGAAATCTCGCAACTCCCGACTCAAGGACTTGGAGGATAAGAACTCTACCAACATTTATTGCACCGGGGTTCCTATTGATTGGAATGAATCAGTTTGAGTTCTCCCACCATGTTTACAGCTTCTACTTACCAACCTATCCAGGATCTGGCCAAACATTTCTTGCCGTATCACGCCGTCTCCACCAAGATCTGCCGCGATGCACCATCCGGAGTCAGCAAGGAAGTTGGCTTTGCAAGGTATTGAAAGATGCTTGAATCCATATGCGTGAACTTGTCTGATTGTCACAGATTCGAAACACGTGAGATTGCAGAACGTGTCATCAAAGAATTCCACTCTGTCCTCAACGAGCGTGATGGCATCAAATTGTTCCTCCGCTTTGCCGACACCAAAGCTCAGAAGCAGCTCAAACAACAGAGTCAAGAACGTCGCAACTGGCGCAGTCGCGAATACAGCTATTCGGTTGAACACACTCCATCTCCAACTCTGTCTCGTTTGCAGAACGTGAACAACCACATCAGTCCGAATGGCAGTTGGCAGTCTCCGGCTGGAACTACCAATGGCTTCACTCCAGCGACGTCAGTCTCTCCGCCGTAAGTCTGGCCTTGCTGCCCAAGCTCCTTGGTCCTTCAAGCCAACTAACCACGCATCCTGCAGTGAGCTTCCGGGTGTCAACAACAAGACTGCGACCATGATCCGCAACTCCACATCGACTTGGCCAATGCAGGGGGGACTGCAGTCGATTACCAACTCCACCACTGTTAGGACCAATCTTCCAGCAGCCCATCCTTACATTGAAGTCCCGCCAAAGTCTGCGGCCGCAATTGCAATCATCCCAGACAATGGAAACATCAACAAGAAGACCAAGACTCCAAGTCCAAAGAAGGTCACCATTAGAATTGAGCCAGCCAGCGGCAAGGAGAACTACACCGCCACCACTCCGCAATCTTGCAAATGAGCCAGCTACGCCAACGCTGCCAAGGACATCTGTTCCCGCATGCTTCCAACTATTTTTGGCGTGCATTTGTTCTTGGTCTGCTGGTACTATCCATCTTGATTCCTTTTGCTCATTCTTGCCTCGAGCATGCACACTCATTCCCTGAAGCATGCATTTTTGCCACCTCGACATATACAAAGCATGAAAAGAGACGGCATTCATTACTCATGTACAGCAAGACATTCATCATGGTGTATCGATGAAAGGAAAAACATGGGTCAGGCAATATGTTGATAATACAGGTGTAGGAGGAGGAGCTGAGATCGGTTTAAGTCTTGACAGTTTGTATTCGCTAGCTAGTATGTAGTTACTTGAGAGACTGAACTCACAATGCATTCAGTTAACATACGGCCTGTTGTCTGTGTCACTTCCTCTCACATCTCGTTAACAAATATTGTTGACGACTTCGGATTGATGTAAATATAGGGTTCTTTTGAAGTATAAACGTTTGCCCATTTTCGCAGCCTTAAACTTGTGCCGGTTGTGCGGGGACACGATAGACACCCAACAGCAGAAGGGAGGGAGGGGCAACTCCAGATTGCTCGTCAACTAGCCGTGTCTGCGATATGCCGGCACCCCGCCAAAACCAATCTTGATCAAGGCGTCTTATTGGCAGGTGAGAGGTGCCTGGCTGTGGAAGGTCTTGTGTGATAACCTATCGCCAGGTTGAGCGTCGGGGGAGACGAGGCTGTGGCGAAAAAGGGGTCGCATTGTTCCGTACACCACGTGATCATGAGTGACTACAGGCGCAGGATTGGAGTGGAGTGAGGCGAAGTTGGTACTTGTACTCGGTATAGGTATTCAAACTTGGAAGTCATTGTGAGATCTTCATGATTTTGTGTAAATGTACTTTGTTACCTAGGGTATGTAATGTGTATGACATGTACGCAGCGGTGCTACCTCTTGATGCGACGCGTATCTGGCCAGCCTCATAATGTCACGACACTTCCCTTGTGAAAAGTGCAGCCGCCGATCGTTCGCTTGAAACCGACGCACTTGATGCTTCCCGCGGTGCAAGAGACCAAAAACTTGTTTGTTGCACCTCCGACAAACTAAAAGTGACTAGCTTGTCCTCCTCTACCGCGAAGTCTCAGGGATTGAACAATGCAGGTTCGTCGGCTTCGGCCCCCGCTTCCATTCCCGCTGACGAACTAGGTGTTTGAGCAGGAGAACTGTCCCATGTGTCCGCCTCTCTGGCTTGAGGCCACTCGTTTCCTGTCCTCATCACTGCAGCCCAGTCCAACTCTTCGGGGAACCACTTATCTCTCCTTACTGTTTTCTTGTTCCCGCCTTCTAAGGCTGCCCTTGCTGCTCTTGTACGCCGCTGTCTCTTTATCCCTTGCTGACTTGACCCGTGTAGTTCGTTTCGAACCTGCTCAAGTCGTTGATCGTGAGACACGATGTAGCGGATGTAGGGAGCGACTTCTGTCACAAGTGAGATGGCGGATGGATTGTCCAGAGAGGGTGCTTTACGCCCGGGCGAGCTGGGGAGGCCGATACGGGATTCTTCCAAGAGAGGTTCGAATGCTTCGCACATTGAGGATTGAAGGGTCGTTGATTCGTTCAGATTACCGAGGTACAGGCGGACGACTTCGTTCCTGTGGAATGTGTGGTCGCTCACAGCGGCAGCAGCTGGATTGGAGCATTTCCATAACGCGCTCGCTACCACGGGTGTTATTGTGTCATCGACCAGATCCATTGCGCTTCTCGCCTCATAGAGGGTGAGCAAGTCATCCAGCGCTGAGCCATGGTTCGTCTCAGTGCTAATTGAGCACATGTCGTCCCGAACCCAGTCCTGTGCCGGAATACGCAGATTGTCCTGGGAAAAACGAATGAGATCTTCAACGTCGTCAAAATCGGCTGGCAAGAGATCAAGCCCGTTGGTGACAGTGTCTTGACTGACAATTCGTGTGACTGAGCCATCTGACATGACTTGGGACTCGTCATTAAAAGGAAGCATCCAATCCAGACCTCCCTGCTGCGATCCGACCGTCATTTGGCACCAGAGATTGAGTTCCATGATTGACGCGCGGAGATCTTGACCTTTCGTAAGATAGAGGTTCTGCAAGACTTCTTTGCTCAGAAGATGTCCTTCAGCCGCACATATTGATCCCAGAAGCTGTATAGCCAAATCCTGTTGGGGAATGTCATATCGCAAAACGGCGAAGAGGTCTAATTCGGCCATGGGCACGGAATCGACACTGTTGCATGTGAGGATGACAGGTCGCTTGGAGGTCCGGATAAGTGATTGAACGCCACTCCAAAAGGCTTTATCTTCTTCATACAGAATGTCGACCTCTTCAAACAAGACGAGAGATTGTTTCTGCGACTTGGACTTGGTTTCTTTGGTCTCTTTCACTTCGCCAATTTTGGACTGTCTGCCACCCTTTCTGCGACCCATAGTATTTGCTGTTGAATCCTGGCTGTCCATCAATGGCCTAGAGGTGGAGAAGACTGCGTCACTGTCCTCCAATGACAAACTCGACCTTCGGCTGGACGTGTCTTGATGTTGAACCAAGTGGTTCTGTGTCATGTCCCCTACCTTGTCTTGGATGTCCTTTGCACTTCGTCGCATACCAGGATGGATCTCAAATACCTCGAACCCAAGTTGTTGTGCCACGGCAAAAACTGAAGCAGTTTTTCCAGAGCCTGGAGGGCCTGTGAGGAGGATCGCATTCTTTCCATTCGCGATCGAACGGGTATCCTCGTCGTCTGAATATGCAATGAAGTCGTCCATCCCTTCCGACTTCCTCTTGCGACGCTTCTTGGGAGTCAGAGGTTTCGCCTTTGGTTGTAATTTGCCAGTCTGGACTTGGTGCACTCTCAGATTACTCAGCCAATCATATAGAGCTTTTCCTTGTGGTTCTAAGACCTCTTGCCAACAATTCGGTGCATATTCATGGCACCAAAGTTGGGGTCCCGCGGCCACACCCCTGTCAAAAGAACTGCGCGTCGATTCAACTACTGCTCCTAGCCGGGAAATTGAGGCCGACTGGTGTTTCGATTGGTGGTCGATCCCATAGAGCGTTTCAATGAGTCTAACGAGTTCTGTGCTACCCATGATCTTTCGCTCAGGTATGTGAATGGGCCTAACGTCGACATTCTGCTTCAAGCGCCTTGAAAAATTCCAAAGTATGTCTTCGTCCGCATTGACACGCAAAGAATGTTGTTTGAACTTGGGCCGTGATAGAGAGAGTGTCCAAACCGTGGCTGCACCACGTGGAGCATGACTTGGTAGTACATGTTGGATGTTGGTCGGAGGCCAAACGGGTAAGAGCACCGGCGTATTTTTGTTGTGAACTGTCCTCCTCGATTCAAAGATAATGTCTTTCCAAGGCTTTGGTGCCTGCGACCTTGAGGTTGTCTCGTCCTCCGAGGGGTTTGCAACAGAGGATGTCTCGCTTTTGAGGTCAGACTGCTTTTGACTATTGCCTGACAGTCTTCCCAGAAAAAATGGGTGCGTTGCCTTACTCACGACAGGGTGGTGGGGTGCTAGCTTTCCCTGAGCTTGCGGGCCTTGAATGCGGCTCTTTTCAGAGTTGTGAGACAAGATGTCGTTGATCTTGGAACCGGAATCCGGAGCTGAATATGACAATGTAATGCGCAATGAAGAGACCAATTTTCCCTTCTTCATTTCCAGTTTCTTAGATTGACGGGCAGTTTTTTTTGCGTCACCGCTCTCCCCACCTGTGTCGGTCGTAATACTCCGTGACGCACGCTTAGGCGATTTCTTCGGCGAGAAGATGAGCTTTCCGTGACCACTTCGCATCATTTTGTTCCTTTGAGGAGAGCCGCGTTCGCTCTCCTTGGTTGAGTGGTCGTCCGTTGTGTTATCAGGGGGTCGATGGTGACGATCAGGGGATTTTGTGAGGTCGATTTCAGCTGGGTTTAAAGAAGAATTAGGAGAATGTCGACCGTCAAGAGTTGTCCTTTGTGATGTGATACAACCCTCTGCGGACAATGTCGGTTGAGATAACTGAATTCTACTTCCATTGTCGCTCAAGGAAGGTCGATCAGCAACTGTCTGATCCTCAGCACAATCGTGAGGTGGTTGGATATCATCACATGTCTGTGCTGCAGCCTGGAGCTGGTCCTGCCACGTCATCTGGTTTGTGTGTGAAGTCTCCGTTGTCTCGGTGAGTGGATGCACAGAGCTGGCAGACACTCTTCGTCTTTTTATTCTAGTGTTTTCGTGTTCAAGGTCGTCTCCCTCTTCCACACTCCATGTTCCACTAGGGGCAGCCTCTGTTGCCTCTGTGCGTATAACATTGCCGGGATTACAACTCTGCTCTTCATTGTTGTTGGGGGGGTCATCTTCGACTGCGCCATCCAGCCCTCGAATTCTGGGGAGAGGGCATTGAGATGAGGAATCGTTGGGTGCGGCGGCTATAAACAGCGTCAGCGTGTGGAATCCCCGGAGGGATATGATCGCGTACCTTTCCTAAAGAACGGATGCATATGGGATCGATGTTCTGGGCCAGCGCCATAGTCAAGCAGCGTTGCCATTGACGTACAAGTCAATTTTTGGAAGGCGGTGGTGTCATGAAGTCTAGATTCCGCTCAGACTAGTGAATGGACCGATGAATACGTCGTCGATGATACAATGAGCCGTGGCCAGCCCTCCCCTAAGACAACTGAGAGTTGGTATAGGATGGAGGTGCGCGTGGTCATGATGTATAACTGGATTACCGGAAGCGCGTCCGTGACGCGATTCCCATGCCCAGAAATGGGGGGTGCACCTGTAAATGCCTTCCAGTCGCTGATAGGCTTGCTTAGGCGGAAGATCGGCCACTAAGCAGGCCCTGGTTAGGGAAGTGCTTAGCGAGACTTATTACCATTTGGGATTTGGACGGAGGAACCTCGCCGCCCTCCGCAAAAATTTTGTGGAGACCATCTCAAAACTTTTTGTCTGCACATCAAGTTCTACCTAGCAGCACTACAGTACTCATGCTCCAGCCATGGAAATCTCAACTCCTCATGTGCTAGCGAGACTGCCTCGTCCTGCTAGGCATGACGCCAACCCTCGTTTTGGCACTGTGTATGCTGTGCGCGACGGACTGAAGAAGCGCAGGAAAGAGATTTGCGTGGCCGTGGATGGAGATTCCCTCGGGCTGTATGAGGTACCATTACATTGTATCCTTGCACAAAACAAGCTGCTGACAGAGGTTCAGATCCAAAATGGAACTATCCTAGCCTCTTATCCCGTGCCTCCTACCACACGTTATTTTGGCCCACCATGTTCAATTCACGAAGATTCGCAAGGGCAAATCCGTCGAAGGACATACTGTGCGACAAAGCGAGACATGTTACGCATCGAATCTTTCCAGAGCTCAGGGGATGACACAGTCCGCGCCTCACAGTGTGTGAGTGTAGCATTGGATGAACAAGAGTACCCTGTCGTACTGCTTGAAGTTCTGCTTAGAGGTCGAGAAAAAGAGCTGTTGGTGGTCCAACAAAATGGTACCCTCACAAGTTTCTCTGAAGAATTGAACGCCACATTATTCAAGGGCGTTCTTTGTTCCAAACGACATCCAAACATCAAAGTACTGGCTATTCAACATCTTACAGGTTCGGAAGCCCTGAAGACTGTTCTAAAGCAGAGGCCAGATCTGCTCAGCGAGGTTGCTCCAGCTGGTTCCTACTTGGCGGTCGCATATTGCAAAACCGAGCATTCGACTAATCCCAACAGCGTGTTCTACGGTGTCTGGTCAGTTGAAACAATCGATCGAAATCTGGCTGCTCATAGGGTATCAATTTATCCATTGTTCGACCACGAACTGTCGTTGGGAGGCAACAACTCCAAGTCACTTTCGCCGAAGGATCGATCTTACACCTTTAACCTCAGGGCATCGAATCTATTCCTTCGTGCCGGAGAATCGTTTTACTCGTATGATTTGACCGGCCTAGTACCTTCATTGTCTTCTGCCCTACACACTGGTCTGAACTGCTCTTACGAAATCATGGCCATTTCTCCCGCGTTCGCCATCTGCTCCTTTGATGAGTCAATTCAGCTTTATGACCTCAAATTTCAGTCCGTTCAGGCTCAAATTGACGCGAGAAAGGGGAATCTCAAGCGGAAACGCATGAGAATGGCCGTCCAAGATCGGAGTGGTCCCATCGAATTTGTCGCATACTATCCCCACACTGCTCGTGTCATCGGATGGAGGCGTCATCAACTCCTTGCAATAGATATTTCCGGTAGCTCATCAAAACGACTACTGGAAACCGGAAGCAAACTTCTCCAAAACGTCGGACGCGGTGTCAGTAACCACGAGACTCTGCCTAGTGCTCTCGATGGGCGGTTGTCTGCGATCGGCTCCGCAACTATCATTCCGGAGTCTACTGTCGGCTGGCAGCCCGTCAGACAACGCCTTGACCAGCTCGCTGGGACTGGCGATGTCGCCGGCTTCGAAAACGCTGTCATCAACGACATTCGGGAGGCGATCATGCAGTCTTCGGCTCTCGGAGGACCCAGTGAGGACTTGCCTCTGGATCGTATGGCGGTCCCAGACTTCAAGATCAACTATCTTCTGTCGAAGATCTTCCAGGTAGTCGCGACGTCAAAGGCGCAAGACAACGCACCCAACCCCACAGAGACGCGATTGGAGATCCGGATACCGTCATTCAAACTCATCCTATGGCTGTGCCGGTTAGGGTTGCTGTCCGCCCAGCACCTGGGAATTGCAATCTCGAGTTCCCCTTCTGGGCCTGGGTTGACGAATGTCGGCGTACATGCGGTTGCACGAGCTCTCCTCGAGGCAGATCCGTCGTATAACTTGCTGGCAGAGTGTCTGGAAAGTGGGTTCAGTCCATATGTGGAGGAGCAAGCAGCGATAGTTCAGCTTCTCATCCAACAAGCTCTGGCTACGTCGTCTGGGGCCGCGGTTCCTGACGCAGATCGCCGAACAGATCCCGTGGAGACCGACACTCCCTTATCTCTCGCCGGCTCACAGGTTCAGGCACTGGCCGTATCAGCGACAGACACCCCGTGGCTACCTCCTCAACTTCAAAGATCGCTAATCGAAGCGCTGGATAGATTCGGCATTGCTGCGGCTTCAGTTATTTCCGTCAACTTAAAAGCTTTGCTCTCCCACACCGAAGCGCTGGCTCTCATTCAGTTCTTACGGCAGCAACTCTTCCAAGGCGGTCACACGCGCTCTTTTCAAAACTTGAGTTTGAACGCCGACTCTCTACCAACTGTCAAGCTCACTGCTAGTATCAAGATATTGTCAGCCTGCGTCGACACCATTGGACCTCTTGGCTTCTTTGAGACTCTAGATCACGAAGATTTTATGGGCAATATTATACCCGACCTGGTGACGGAGATTACACATGCCAAGCAGAGCCTGGAAGACGTGGCGGAGTTGCAAGGGATTCTCCGCGAGACGTTGAGATACCAGGAATCTATGCGAAAGCAACAAGCTGCCGGCGCCCGTGTGCCTTTCTATGGAACTGGATTACCAGCCCCTAATCCGCGTCCGGGAGCCATCGTGACGCTATACTCGGAGACTGCCGAGGGGGAAGAAGACCTGCAACCTGGTCCAGGTCTCCCGCTGAGCCTGAAGGTCGAGAATGTAGTCAGCGCAGTGAAGATCAGGAATGGTGGTGGCCAATTAAAACATCGGACCGTCAGGCAGAAAAAGATGCTCGAGAGGAAAAATAAAGGGCGGTACTCGTTTGAGCGACTGGCTTTGTGAGATAGGTAGAGCTTTGAAAATGTGATGGCGGATCCGAGGACTCTGGATAATCATGTCTTATACTCCGTAAACCTTCTGGCCATTTCAGGCTGGACTGTAGTAGAAGCGAGATATCAGATGGCCGAAATGGGACAAAAGCGTATGCAGCGGATTCGGCGTGCCATTGGCCACTGACTATTGACGGGCCTAGCCTCGTTCCAGCCCCATCGCAGCCCCATAGATGCGCATGCTGCGATCCCATGCCCCCCTCGAACCTCTCCTAACGCAGTCTTCCTTCAAATTGAGCACTCGTACCGACGACGAGATATTTCTGCTTAGACGCTTCTTCCTCGCATAGTGCGCAACTAGGCAGCCTCGGCCGTTGACCAGAAATCCGAGGACCAGAGAGACACCCCCCTTTTGAAAGACCCTGCGCTGAGAGCCTCCTCTGGACTGTCTCCTTCGCATTGGAACGACGGAAGATTCTTCAACGGTCCCAATAGCGGCAAACCTTTGAGTCTGCAATCAGAAAAGCTACCGAGCAAATCCTCATCATATCGCCGGCCGAGTCTCTACCCTGCCCCCAAGCCTCCATGTGGCTGGGGTGTGAGGACTGAAACCTAAACCTGATCCGAGCGTCAAAAAGGCAGTTGGTTCTTGGACGCTATCACCATGGCCTTTCCCAGCGGAACTACATATCACGCCGACTCTGACGCCGATGATGAATATGAGCGAAGCGTCATGACTTCTCCCACTCAGCTACACACCGATTCAGAGACCTCTTCCGAGCCGGCCTCTAACGAACATACCCCCACGACGTTTGACAACTCGGGAGAAGATCCAAGCCTGCCCAGGACGATAATAACAGAATGGACACCAGAAGAGTGCGCTCAGTTTGTGTCTAGTTTGAACCTGAGACAATATTGCCATGCTTTTATCGGTAAGCAGCCTTGCAAGCAGAAACGGTGGGGGATGTCCGCAGGACTGACTGTTCCCAGAACATGGCATTGAAGGAGAAGCACTCGTTGCACTTAAACATGACGAACTCAAAGAGATGGGAATCGCTAGTGTGGGACACCGGTTGACTATACTCAAGAACGTCTACGATTTAAAGGTCAACCAGGACATACCTATCGAACCAGATGACTATGTCCCGCCTAGTAGGCTATCGCCTTACCGTTGGCCAATGTTATATCGCTGATTCCCTTTTTAGCGGCCGAGCAAAACCCACAGTATGAAATGGCAACCAAGGAAGATATCGATCGACTCGCGAGATCAATCCTCCGGTTACGGGACGAGCGAATTGCCCAGGCGGAGGCGCAGTTGACGAGGCTTGCAGATGACTACCGCAAGTTGCGCCAGGAGCTCCTACCGGTTTTCAAAATGGCCAAAGAACGATCCGAACCTCTCCCCTATGCCCCTTATCAAGGCACTACCATCAGCCCAGAGGTGTACCAGCAAGATGTCATTTCACCTCCCCCAGCGACGCAGCCGGTGCCCGAAAAGACGAGCCTTACACGCACATTCTCGAAGAAGCTGGGCCTCAGCTCTACCCCCAAGAACAACTCTCCAACACATATACCCAGTACAATCCATGAGGGTAGGACTTTCGCCGAAAGCAACTCGCTGGACCCTTCGGCAGCAGCAAGTCTAGCCTCAAACTCGCTAACCGCACAAATGTCAGGTGGCGTATTAGGGCAACACCCTCATCCCTCTCCAGGAGTCCCTTCCCCGACCTCACCGCTCCCCTACCAACATCAACCACTCGCTCCTCGCTCCTACCAACGTGAAGGAGGAACCGTTAGCGGTGCTGTCCCTCGCTACGACGGTGTCGACGACCGGCAAGTTACTATCGAACGCGACCGTGACCCTCCCACTTCTGCGAAATCGGCCTCTGGCAAGCTCAACCCTTCAAACAGTACAATCTCTAATGCTTCTACCCTCATCCCCTCGAGAGAACAATCCGCCTCGGTCCCGCCCCAGCTCCCCTCGAGCGCCGGTGTGGGCCACACCCCGCATGGCAACAAAGATAGTGGCAGCGGAGGCGACGCTCCTTCCGTGGAAATCTTCAAGTCTTTCCGCGTGGGGCTAGAAGATCCGTGCTACAAAGTTCTCCCAGCCGCTCTCAGAAAATACAATATCCAGGCCGATTGGCGACAATATGCACTTTATATCGTGTATGGCGACCAGGAGAGGTGTGTGGGACTGGAAGAGAAGCCCCTCGCTTTATTCAAGGATTTGGACAGAGAGGGGAAGAAGCCGATGTTTATGTTGAGAAAGTTGGGGAATGTGATGGTCGGCGACGTGCCACCAACAGCAGGTGTGGGAATGAAGCCACCACTGGGAGGTATAGGTAGCAGCAGTTTAGGGACTGCTACCACAGGAGTCGTTTCTGGAGGTGCACCCAGCGTCAGGGCAATGCCGCCTGCGCAGACGTTACCAGGCGGAGTTTTATGATCTCGTCCTCTCTTTCGTTTAGATATGTCGGCTTTAGCGAGGCTTTCAAAAGCGTCTCTGTTTTGAATCTGAAGAGACAGGTTGTTTCCATTCATGCTACGATGCTTAACAAGCACAACCAACCGCTCGAGAACCACCTACGACTCCATGTAGAGCAAGACATTTAATGTCCTGTACCGAGGTCCTTCCACTATCTCTTCCACGTCCAACGCCGTTCGCTATGCCATATGGTACACGAATATCCCAGGCCATCGCCTCGATTACAAGCAGAGACCTGGTCAGTCACTGTCGTCGTTGATCGGCTCGACAACATCCTTGATTTTTTCTTTCAGAAATTCCACCCCCAGCTCAACAGTGACCTCCGGGATCCTTACATCTGGTAGTCCATCTGGGCCGCCCGACCATTCTTTTGACAGTGCAATAGCGTTGTTGTTCACCCCTCCGCCATTCAAGGTTGCCGCAGCAGCTGCGCCTCCAGTCCCAGGTCCAGTTGTTGTCGTCGTCGTAGGTGTACTCGTGCCATTCGTCTTGGCATCTTTGCTTTCCTTATCCCCGGCCTGGTTCTTGCCGTCCTTGGGCATCTTCGCCCGTCGCATAACTTCGCTCATCAGCTCTGGGAAAGTGTCGCATGAGCCATTCCTGAGTAACTCGAGCGCCAATGCGCGGACGCGGTCTGTCCAGCCCGTCCGGGCGAGGCTATCTGCTAGGAGGGCGCTGAGGTCGGGTATAGCGCCCGTCTGTCGGAGGTGTTGAATGAGAGCTTGAGAGGTCGCAGGTGGTAAGGAGTTCGAGGAGCTGGTGAGGGAAGAAGGGATGGAGATTGTAGCCGCGTTGTCAGCTGATGGCCCTGAGGTCGACATTTTGTGGATGTCTCGCTATGTCAAGGCCAGAAGGTGAATGTGGGTGCGCGTCGGGATAATGTGGGCTCTAAATGTGTTTTCGTGGTAGAGAGGGGCTCAGTTGCATTAATTTTCGAGATCGATAGTCTGGCACACCTGGCCGTACGCCGCTGGTCGATGTCGGTAGTAGGAGATACCGTCCTCCGGAGGGCTGTCCAGCAGCACTACTTGAAAGGAAAGTGTGAGTGGCCTGTAGCTGTCTACAAGGAGGCGGGCTTGATTCTTGAGAATGTTCCGCTCCGCACTTTGAAAATTGGAGGTGCGGGCGGACATGGGTTGGCGGAGCGGAAGTACGCCAGGTACGCTACGAATCAGAGGGCGAGTTCCCATGGGCTTGTTGTGGGCGATTCATGGTTGTATAAGGAAGTGAATTGATTGATCATCATGAATGGCTTTCTTCCTATTATTCGTCATGAGAGGCGAAAATGTCAGACATGTGGTATGGACTGTAGCAGGGATACAGAGACATCCGTAAGAGCAGCGGGTCTTAGAGCCGGATGACTCTCAGTACGCAATCTGGCATTACGCCCCCTCGTGGCAAGGCTCAGATTCAGCCTCGCCACCTGGAAGGCAGATCTAGAGCAATACTTGTACAAGTACACGAATGGAATGGGAAGAGAAAGGCATTAAGTCAAGACCTGAAGGATTAAAGCTTAGCGTGCTATCAAGCAAGTGTTTGATGCCTATTTCAAGTGCATGTAAAACTCGTGGCAAGGCAATCGTTGGGCGGTATCAGAAGATTCGACCGTCTTCTCTTTCGTAGGCTGCCAGAGGCAACGTATGTTGGTTGGGCTCAAATGACCGTCATTCGAACACGCCAAGACGGGGCTTTCTCCTGCGCCTCAAGTCCTCTAGAGGTTCAACTCATCACTTTCAACAAACGCTTTGCTCACTCTCACCCTTTTGTTACCATCTCCTTTCTCCTCCTCTCAAGGTTCTTCTTATAAGGAGCTCCTTGAAATCATTCCATCCTTTTTCTATCGTCCCTAAAACTATCGTTGCGAAGACCGGCGCTCTTGTCTCTGGTCTCCTAGAAACCACATCAACAAACCTCCGCAATCTCCTTCTCAGACCGTTTTTGATATCTCAAGGACATCAAGATGTCTGCAGAACCTGATCACGCCCATGACAAGAAGAAGGTCAACCTACAGTATGTGTCACCTTCCTCGAAACCGCAAGATGCGCTGCTAACTCAAGCTACAGTGATGCTTCGGGCGCAGAGAAGAAAGAGGTACGGATTTCTCCCGGCAACCTCTACGGTGACGAATCCCAGACTGACAGAGCTATCCAGGAGCTTGATACGGCCACAGCCATCCTGAAAAAGAAGAAGAAGCCAAACTCATTGATGTATGTTGAACACTGGCAACGACTTGGTGCAGACCGGCTGACAAATGACGCAGCGTGACCGATGCTACGAACGATGATAACTCCATCATTGCTCTCTCAAACAATACCATGGAGACGTTACAACTGTTCCGAGGCGATACAGTCTTGGTCCGAGGAAAGAAACGAAAGGACACCGTCTTGATCGTCCTAGCCGATGACGACCTCGACGATGGAAGCGCTCGTATCAACAGAGTGGTTCGCCACAACCTCAGAGTCAAGCACGGCGATATCATCACTGTTCACCCTTGTCCTGACATCAAATATGTGAGTACTGTCTCATTGCACTATTTCCAGCACAGTTCTAACTCTTCATGTAGGCGAAGCGCATCGCGGTTCTTCCCATTGCAGATACCATCGAGGGTCTGACCGGATCTCTCTTCGACGTCTTCCTCGCCCCCTACTTCCGCGAAGCATACCGACCTGTCCGACAAGGAGATCTCTTTACAGTCCGAGCCAGTATGAGACAAGTCGAATTTAAAGTGGTCGAAGTCGATCCCCCGGAGTACGGCATTGTGGCCCAAGATACCGTCATTCACTGCGAAGGAGACCCGATCCAGCGTGAAGACGAGGAAGGAAACTTGAACGAGGTCGGATACGATGATATTGGTGGTTGCAGAAAGCAGATGGCTCAGATCCGCGAATTGGTTGAGTTGCCACTGCGACATCCCCAGCTGTTCAAGTCGATCGGTATCAAACCTCCCCGAGGCATCCTCATGTATGGCCCTCCGGGTACTGGTAAGACCCTGATGGCACGAGCTGTCGCCAACGAAACCGGTGCTTTCTTCTTCCTGATCAACGGCCCCGAAATCATGTCAAAGATGGCTGGTGAATCAGAATCCAATCTGCGGAAAGCTTTCGAGGAAGCTGAGAAGAACTCGCCTGCCATTATCTTCATCGACGAAATCGACTCTATCGCACCAAAGCGAGAGAAGACTAACGGCGAGGTTGAGCGACGTGTCGTTTCGCAACTGCTCACTCTCATGGATGGCATGAAGGCGAGGTCCAACGTGGTCGTGATGGCCGCCACCAACCGACCCAACTCGATCGATCCCGCCCTTAGACGATTTGGTCGATTTGACCGTGAAGTCGACATCGGTATTCCGGACCCGACTGGTCGTCTGGAGATTCTTCAAATCCACACCAAGAACATGAAATTGGCCGAAGATGTTGACCTTGAGTCGATCGCCGCCGAGACTCACGGTTACGTCGGTTCTGATATTGCATCACTCTGCTCCGAGGCCGCCATGCAGCAGATTCGTGAGAAGATGGATTTGATCGACCTGGACGAGGACACAATCGATGCCGAAGTGTTGGATTCGCTGGGAGTCACCATGGAAAACTTCCGGTATGCCCTGGGTGTCTCCAATCCCTCTGCTCTCCGCGAGGTGGCGGTTGTCGAAGTTCCCAACGTTCGCTGGGACGATATCGGTGGTCTCGAGGGTGTCAAGCGCGAACTCATCGAGTCTGTGCAATACCCTGTCGACCATCCCGAGAAATTCCTCAAATTCGGTCTTTCACCATCTCGAGGAGTGTTGTTCTACGGTCCTCCCGGAACTGGTAAAACTATGCTTGCCAAAGCCGTGGCCAACGAATGTGCCGCAAACTTCATCTCCGTCAAGGGTCCTGAGCTTCTGAGTATGTGGTTCGGCGAATCTGAAAGCAATATCCGAGATATCTTCGACAAGGCGCGTGCCGCAGCTCCCTGTGTCGTCTTCCTTGACGAACTTGACTCGATTGCCAAATCCCGTGGTGGTTCCGTGGGTGATGCCGGTGGTGCATCTGACCGGGTGGTTAACCAGCTCCTCACTGAAATGGATGGCATGACCTCGAAGAAGAACGTCTTTGTTATCGGCGCTACCAACAGACCTGAGCAACTCGACAATGCTCTTTGCCGACCCGGACGTCTGGACACTCTTGTCTACGTCCCTCTTCCCGACGAAGCATCCCGTGAATCCATTCTGCGGGCGCAACTGCGCAAGACTCCTGTCGCTGCAGATGTGGATCTTAAATACATTGCCAGCAAGACCCATGGTTTCTCTGGTGCTGATTTGGGCTTCGTCACACAACGGGCTGTCAAACTCGCTATCAAGGAGTCGATTGCCGCAGACATTGAAAGACAGAAGGAACGTGAGGCCGCTGGTGAGGATGCCATGGACGCCGACGAAGGCGAGGATCCCGTCCCAGAGCTGACCCGACGACACTTTGAAGAGGCTATGCAAGCTGCCCGGCGGTCCGTTAGCGATGTGGAGATTCGCCGCTATGAAGCCTTTGCACAAGCCATGAAACAGAGCGGTGGCAGTGCTTTCTTCAAATTCCCTTCTGCTGGTCAAGAAGCCGATGCCGCCAACGGTACTGGCTTTGGTGATGCTGGCAATGATGACAGCTTGTACGACTAAGGTGATGGTGGTGGCGGCACTTGCGACAAAACTCATCCACACTGAGTTGGGGGCCTGGGTGGAAAGCACGATTCTGCAGAGATACGAGGCGCAAAGAAAGTGAACGGCGTCAAGAACCATACCGACATGTGGCTCACCGAACGCATGGACATGGCAGGGGAAAGGGTGTTCTTGATGGCCGTGCTTGAAGTATGTCCCATCGGATTCATCGACTGGCCTGGCAAATTTGTATTCTACCTTCTACCTAGACAGATGAGATTGCATGCAAAATAATAGAATGGCTGACTGAGGAGCCGTGGGGTTATTATAGGTGATCGGTCCTGCCTTGTTATATGAAGCCTTTTTCTTTTAATGCAGCCTGATGCACATCAACTAAGCCTTGTGCATGATGATGTAAACACCCAACGGCCGTTCCGGGGATGCCGCTTTTGGGTGGCTGTGGGTGGCTCCCTGATTTCTCGCCCTCCACCAGCCTGTCAATCCATCTAATTTCCCGCCCTTTGCTGCCATCTCAATTCCTTTTCTCTCGCGCGACTTTTGTCGACGGTAACGATAGTATCTCTTTGGGTTCCTTCCTAGTATTTGCATTGACTATGGCGAATTATGGCATCTCCGCGCGCCTCTTGCGCCTGGGCCGTCCAAAGGTATGCCAACAGTGTCGAAACCTCGAGTTCCTTCAATCCATGCTGACTTGTTCTGCACAGCGCTTCTTCTACACGATGACGCTCTCGACGGGCGCCAGTCTCATTACCCTCTCGATGCTGGTCAATAAACTCGCTGGCCTCTATGGCATTCTTGCGCTCTTCACGGGATACCACCTATCGCCCTTCCAACTGTCCATGTACATCTACTCGACCGTCGCACTCGTCCTTACTGCCTACCTTGCACGACATATCCGAAAACAATCGCCGCTGCAGTGCCTTGCGCTGGCTTGGTTTTACGTCTTGGACAGTATCGTTAACGCCGCATATACCGCCGTCTTCGCTGCGACATGGTTCTTGGTGCTGGCACAGCATGACGCAGGGAAGACGGACAAGAAAGGACCAGGCGCATCGACTATGGATCAAGTATCGGGATTCACGGATCCACAACTCAATGTCTCGAGAGTAGAAGTCGTTGCCACACCCCAGCCTCCCATGACGGGTGGTGGTCAGGACGCTGTCGCCGCTGGAGTACCTGCCACCAACGCTGCGGGCAGCGGAAGCAACGGCGCCCTGCAATCGGCAGTCTTGGACTCGCAAAACATGAATTCCGTGGGTGTTATTATTGCCATGTGGACCATCCGGGCTTATTTCTGCTTGATCATGCTGGCTTTCGCCCGCATGGTCATCCGACAACATATTGCCTCGAGCGGATCTAAACTGGGCGTCGATTATACCACCGCATCAATAAACTCCCAATTAGCAGAGAATCCGTTCTCTGAGAGCAGACCAGAGGGAAAGGGTTGGGGAGGCAAACTTGGTCGCTTTATGGTTGGCATTGGCCGAAGTTACTGGCTGGGCAGTGACGAAGATGATAGCTGGATGAACGGCATGGGTGGGAAATTCCGAAAGAGTGGTGTTGCTGGCGACGAAAACGGGTTCATGCTCAGTAAAATTGAGAGTGGACCTACGGAGAGGGAAAGGAGAAGACGATCGGGAACGGGACCGCCAGCACCGGCCCCAGGTGTTGTGCCTGGTGTCGCTACGGTGGAGGGAGACAAGATGACTTTGCAAATTCCTCCGCAGAACAACTGATCCTTATACCGGTACTTAACCTGGGTCAGATCTGAAAGAGAAGGGGTTCTACAGCTTGATGAAGAGAGTGGTGGTCGTAAGGGCGACCGAGGAGAAAGGGTACACTCAACACATTGTATACAAATGGTCCGCGGGCGTTTACCATGAGGGACGGTGTTTGGCTGGCAGAACAACACATGTCGGGATGATTCCAACCTGATGGAGGGACGTGTGGAATGTATATCTATACCGAGTAGATCTAATGATGTCGAGTGCGTATACGGAATCATGGCTCGAACAGCCTGTTGCCAGGAGTGCATTTAGAGCATTTGCCTTGGGGCATCTTCTTTTTAAATCTGTTTATCACGATAAAGCTACATGAAAGTACACAGGGAACAAGGACGGACCATTGGTAGGTTTACAGGTGCAGGAGGTGGAATAGACCATGGTTGTAGAGGTAGGATGGGTGGTAGGGTACTTGGTGTATATCAGAGCTACAAGGTGGTGACCAGGCGTGTGTCATTTGAACGTCAATTTCCTATTTCCCTGGCGGGCTGATACTGTCATTTGAATTGATATCCCAGCGCTACTAGGAAGGACTTCCTCGCATATCGTCTCATTATTCCTCCCTGACATCATCCGTGTTTTCTCTATCTGATCCCTGTCCAGAACCGCGACATCCCTATCGAGAGTCCTCTGCCCCATCAGGACCACAGCCGAAGTAATCATGCCTGCCAGCTACGACATTGGCTGCGATGCCTTAATTCTACTCAACAAACCCTACGAATTTCACCAGTCTCCCTGATAGAAGGAGCCTAATCTCCCAGAACATACAAGAAGCACTCTCGGCAAAGCTCTGCACATAGAAGTGCCATCTGTACTGTCATATCTACAGTTTCTCGTCGGAGATGACCACTTTAAAGACATGCCTGCCATCTTTCGCCTTGACTTCATGGACGGTCTCAAACGCCTCCAGACTCTGCTCAAAGGGAAAGACGTGGCTGATCAGTGACTTCGCATCGACAAGGCCTCTGTCAATCAACGATATGGCGTCTTCGAAACAGTTGGTACTATATCTCCAGGTTCCTGTGATCGTTTTTGTCAGAGCCAAATAATGGTGGTGCGTCGGGTCTGGAAGCCTCACCTCGCACGTTGAGCTGCTTGGAGCAAATGTCCATTATTGGAAGTCGAGGAAATTGGCCGTTGAGCAGTCCAACTTGGACGTCTATCAGAACACACCTCAGGTTAGTCTGGCAACACTTTTGGAAGTGGTTTCCATCTTGAAGACGCTCACAAGTCCCTCCAGGTCTACAGACGTGGAGTCCGATCTGCATGCACTCTTCGGCGCCTGCAGCTTCCACCACAACGTCAAACCCACGGTGGAGCCCATCCACAGAGCTTAGGATGTCTTTGGCAACTCTGCTGGAATACTCTTCTGTCGTCTCGTTAGGGCGGCGCGGCGGGTTGACAAATGCCTGATCCGCGCAATATGTCTTTGCGAATTCCGCCCGGTGAGGTTGTACCTCAAAGACGACTACTTTTTTTGCGGCATACCTTCAAGACTGTGGTCAGCATGCACACCAAGTACGGATAGCCTGGTCAGGACTCACGCTTTGGCGATTGCTCCCAGCAGCAACCCGATACAGCCACCCCCGAGGACCAACACAGTTTGGTTCGCCTTCAGTCCAGCTTGTCGAGTCATCTGGATAGCGATGGCAAAAGGCTGTATCGCACCAGCCTCGACCCATGAGATTTTGGGCGTCAGGCGAGCCAGTGCGGTAACCGGGACAATCTTGTAGTTGGTGAGCAAACCATCTTGCCGCCCGGGTCCCGGTACTCCGTAATACTCTATCGAGCTACAGATGTTGGAAAAGCCGGTCGTACACTCTTCGCAACTGATCACATTTCAGTACCGTGGCCAAGGTCTTATTCAGGACACTCTTACGCCAAACAGGGAAGAGCCGGTTTGATCGCGGCACGATCACCAGGTGCCCACGATTTGACATCATCAGCGACCTGAATGACTTCCCCAGCAGCTTCATGCCCGATGATGAAAGGTTCTTCGATGATATCAGGGCCTGCCCGGCCCTCTTTCCAGAAGTGGATCTATAAATCTCGGTCAACATTTCGCTTAGCTCTATCAAATACTGCGCACGGGTACTTACATCTGAGCCACAGATTCCCGCAGCGCGAATCCGGACAAGGGCTTTACCACTCGGTAGTGGTGAACCGGCAACGTATATCGGGCTATCCCGGTACGAATCCAGCTTCACAGGCCAGTCTTGAACGGTGATATCATTGATCCCTGCAATGACCACAGCACGGTTCTTGCTTATGTCCGCCTTGACCGGAATGGAGCCACCATTGCTTGTCGCTGAGGGAGCCATTGTGGTCAGAAGCAAATGTCCCAGGAGATGGAGGAATGATGGTGCTGGAAAAGCCGCTGGTGTGTGAACTATTTAGCGAGCAAGGACGTGTCGCTAGTGCAGGAACCTTGTCTACAAATTCGCGAGGGCCTGTAGTTTTCGAAAGATTGGGTTTCGACTCTGACAGCAGCGAAGGGCGAGGCTGAAGTATTCGCGAAGTTGCCGGACGGCGTTAGCGCTCAACGGGAGCGGGGAAGAAATGACACAAAAGAGGAAAAGGGGTTGGAGACTCATGCTTGACCTCGGGAGACTGCGTTGTAACGACGATACTTATGACTCTTTAACTCTCGGTAGGGCTATGGCACATGGGTACAGTATGGGTCTTGCTGCCAATGCGGTTGGATGTCCGAGCGCAATCGGACCTTGCCACCTCGATGTTGACTCCCCTCGGCTCTCCCGCTGAGTATTTGACACAGGAGTCAGGAAGGATAGCCATCTTGGTAACTACCAACACTACAACTGCTTCGAATCTGCTACCTGCCTAGAAAAATGGGAGGAGTCAAGAAGTTTCTCGATGCTTGCCAATCAGGCGTCGCTTGTTGTACGACACCTTGGGACTATCCGACCGCCTTGCTGTGCGAGAAAGCGGGTATGGACCTAGTCTTGGTGGGCGACAGCCTCGCAATCGTGGCACTGGGCCACGACGCGACGAACTATGCGACGCTGGACGAGATGATCTATCATTGCAAGGCTGTGGCACGGGGCGCAAAGTCCCCCTTGTTGCTGGGCGATATGCCCATGGGCTCATATGAGATCTCGGATGAACAAGGTGAGCGTCGACATAACCAACTCTGCGTTCCATCTTGGAAGAGGCCGCAGTGCTGTGCGGCTACATGTGTCGTTCCATGAGCTCTGCCTCAGAAAGCACCCATTCAGCAGCGACAAATGCCATCAGATTGGTCAAAGAAGGCCGGTGCGATGCCATCAAGTTGGAAGGCGTCGCGAGTCAAGGCGATCGTGAAAGCGGGTGTGCATGTCATCGGACACATTGGCCTGACCCCCCAGACGAACACCTCGGGCGCGAGTGCCTATGGGATCACAGCAGAGGAGAGTGAGAATACCCTGAGAGATGCATTGGCTCTACAAGACGCTGGAACCTTTGCGGTGGTGGTGGAAGCGGTGGCAGGACTGGGGGCCGAGTGGATCACGTCGAACCTGAAGATTCCGACGATTGGGATTGGGTAAGTAGAGCTTGGGGGGTTTTTCATCTTCTTGTGATTTCCGATCCAGTCTACTCGTCCAAACCGCTGTTGTAGGACTGACTGGTTGACCACATCGCCTTCTCTTAGATGCGGCCCGAATAGTTCTGCCCAGATTGGCGTCCAGTCGGAGCTGTTGGGTTACGAAAACTCGCTTTTTGCCGCCATGGGAGTATTCTTTCTCTCTGTGTCTGTCTATCTAAGAGAGACACAATCTCATAGGGAAGAGTGATACGGCCAGAGTGCTAATGACTACCCGTCCCTCCAGATGGCACAAGAAATACGCCACCGTGGGCGAGACGTCGATCCGAGGCCCTGAAACAGTACAAACGGGACGTGTCGGCGCGCTCGTTCCCAGAAGCAAAGCGTGTAAGCCACGCCACGCCACGCCACGTCTCTCCTATACAGTCTATACATGCCAATCCAAATTCTAATCCCCTCGCTCGCTTGCTTGTAGATCTATCTATCTATCCACCCACCTCATGGCCTTTAAGCCTGGCGATCCATTGCGCGAGATACATTTTTGAGATATGCTGACACGATTGGACGATCCCAAACTTGCAGGGGTATGACATGCCTCCCGAGGAGGTTGCGAAGATGAAGGCCCCCCAAATCTAGCTGCCCAGCTTTGTCATTTTCGCTCCCTCTCGGTAACCAGTCGCTAGTAACCTATGAGTATCTAATTTATAGCCCGCTACGTCGCTGGTTTTGTTGTTCACGCGAAATGCACAGTCACTCGTACAAGGACAAGGACATGAGCTTTGAACAGGAACAGGACGGGACAAACAGTATTGGGTAGTTGGTCCCCAAAGCCGGCAGTGGCATGTAGTGGCACAGTACGAGGAACGATGAGATGATTTCTTGAGATTCTGAGAGATCAGCGCCGGATTTATATTATTCATATACCGTTTCCCTTCTGGTGAACTGACTAACTAACCGACTCTCCATCAGAGCGTGGAATGTAAAGAGGAGTGAATGAATATTCATCGAGACCATCTCGCCGGATTGTGTGTAAAAGTCTCGCTATACTATGCCGCTTGAAATGTAATAAAAAACCATTCACGCTTGGCCCGTATTGTATCCCTGCATACTGCATCCCTGTTACCCTGATGCTATGCTGCACTCCCTCGCTCAGCTATAACTATCTAGCCATCTAACCCCCTTGTCCCTCATGTCTCGTGCGTGTTCTTGTTCTCGGGTCTAATTTCCATGTTCAAGATCCTTTCGAAATCACTTGCCACACCAACCAAGAGACATTTTCACTTGGTGCTTGTCTACTGGGCAACTTCCCCACTGGCGTAAATTCCCACTCGTAGCCCCACTGATCCATGTCTTCGTGACTCGATTCGTCTCGTCTCGTCTCGTCTCGTTGCGCATTAGTGCTCTGCTCTGCTCTGCTGCTCTGCTCTATCGGTCCTGTTGTCTCCCGGGTCATACTTCCAAAGTCGGTCCTGGGCGTTGTTCAAGGGTTCAGGACCTCGTCACCCATGCGCTTTTTATAAGAAAGGGCGTCAACACGTTCGGAGAGGGTCCGTTACTGCAGCCGTCCTTCTGGAGAAGTTTGACTAGATCTTGTCGTCGAGGCGCGCGCCTTGGTCCGGCAGCTCTTGAACGGGCTTGTGAGCGCGGAGACACCAGAAGACGCAGTCCTCGAGGGGCAGGAGATTCTTCATAAAGTGGTTGTAGCGTAGGGCGAAGAAGCAGATCATGCCGCCCGCCACGGCGTCCAGGATGAAGTGGTTCGCGGTCGCGATGATGGCGATCAAGATTGAGAATGGATACAAAAAGCCGATGATCTCGCAGAGGAGCTTGGGCAGAGAAGGGATCCGGAGGACAACGCCGGTGCGGTCGGACTTGACGAGTGGTACGGCGGGAGTGGAGATCCTATATCGTTTGGTCGTGGGAGCGAGGGGAAGGCGCATGACAGAGACGCCCACCAGTAGCGAGTATCCAAAATGAAGTGAGGGCATTGCGGCTAGACATAGAATCTCAGCGTTCTTCCTGGATACTTACCACATGATGCACCTCCTACCTAGCTGGTTGGTCCATTTCCTCGTGTTGAAGACGCTGACAGCTCCGTCGCGTGCGTGCACCGTATCCACAAAGGCAAAGCTTCGCGCCAGCTCACCGGGCTCACCAGGCAATTTCGAGTCTGGTAACAGACGGGGAGGCATGCATGGCCAAGTGCTGAAGACACAAAACGCAAAGAGGTTGCACAGCGCCAGCGCCCGACGCCGAGATTCGTAAAGTTCGGGACCGTTGGAGCTGACGGCATGATCAGACCAGTTTGAATTGACCGTAGATCGATTGCGCGTGATGGCAAAATAGTATAAGCCCACTAGGAAAGTGATCGTCGCAGGAAGATGGATAAAACTGTAGATCCGGTTGATCCACCACATCAACCCGGGATACTGGAGGAAAAACTTCTGGATGCTCAGTTCCCAGAATATGTGGAGCCGCTGTTCTAGTTGGATGACGGCCAGGGCATGATGACAAGCTATATCGACGGTCTGGTCGACGAATCTGACAGCCAACTGGCCCCGACCAAACTGGTAGACCTATAAAACGCATTAGTCGCCTGCGTAGTACCAGGGAGTGTCTTCGACTTAACGCCGTAAATGAGGCCCCAGTAAACGACCTCGATTAAGAAAGGAAAGCGCAAAAGCACTCTGCTGAATATTCTGTCTCGGAAGACAGCCGTGTTCGGTGTCTGGATTGTCGTCTTTAACCCGAGTAAGGACAATTCTCTTGGACGCCACCGTTCAGCGTTGCGTATTGGCAGTGATGCGTCTCCGGTACGTGTCGAATCTAGAGCCTCGAGCCCCATCTCATGACCGACATCTTCGACGAGGACGATGTCAGACTCTCGAGTTGGTCGTGCAATAGGGGTGGTAAAGTCACGGTTGATCCATGCTCCAAGGAAAATGATAAGAGTCCCCCAGGATGGCTCGCCCAGGCCCAGGAATCCCATTATGTACCTGTGCAAGCTTCGCCGTGCCAGATAGAGTTGCGCACATTGACCGTCTTCGTCCAAAGGCCGGGAAAGTATGGGTCTGGCCTCTGAGTCGTTGCGATCGCCCACGTCCAAGACGGTTCGAAGAGACTCGTCAATGAGGTTTCCGGTAACTGCCCAATTCGTGTACGATTAATTAGCACCTCCAAGGGTATCCTCAGATCCCTGCTCTTGTTTGATTGGATAGGCTACCCAGGGGTTCGCTCCGCCAGCTATTGGCCACCTGACCGCTGAAGAATTGTGAACGGCAATAAATGATGCAAAAGACAGGTAGGACAAAGGTGGTGAGCAGAAGGACAAGATCTGTGCGCAACCACCAAACAACAAACAGAATCAATTTGACCGACTTAACGCAGGTGCTCGATAGGCGCCCCTCATGACGGAGGTGCCGGAAACACAGACACTTTTGAGTTTGTGAGAGTGGCCTCATCACTCTGGTACATTTGGACAAGCGAGGCTCCACGAGAAATGCAGATGGGCATCCTCGGGCACGCGACACAAGCCCAAAGGCGATAAGACTTTGTCCATGTCGACGGAATTGCAAGGCTCCGTATGGGCATGGAGCATCCGAGTAAGGCTCGACGATCCACACCACGTCATCTACATCCCAGGACGTCCGACTGGATGACAGCCGTGGAGCAATTGACAGCAGGGGGCCTCAAAGTCAGGAAGACGGGAATGTGGGATGTGCGGTATCCGAGATACGAAGGGATTGGTTGAGGATGGGAGCAAAGGTTGGACAATGATCAGGTTGTGGTGGTGATGGAGGGGGAATTATGCATTCGTGGCACTGCATGATGCGCAGTTGGCCTATTGCCAGATGTGGCCTAGTGTCGTCAAGACGCCAAGACGCCAATCATCTCAGAAGCATCGACTCCGCAAACCTCGAACGCCTCTTTTCACGTCCCGATTGTGTCTCTCTCCTCATTCCACACCATCTCAGTAGCTGTCAAATGACTTTGAGCGCGTTCCTCGAACTCTGTAGACACGAGCTTGCTGCAACTGCTTCCTCTCAAAACTGCCTCTGTTGCCACTTGCCAAAAGCTTCGTCGAGTCGCACCTGGGACTTGTCCTGCGCCATCGATCAACTCCGACTCGCTGCAGAAGACGGCTGCTCTCGATGCTCCCTCCTAGCCAAGTGCATTGCGTGCTACGACCCTAGTATTCTCGCTCGTGACGGTTCTTTAGACGGAACGTGGGATTTCTGGTTCGATTTGACATTGGACGGGGAAGGAGACCAGTCGGACGACAATCTTCAACTTGACATTTTCACCCCTGGCTGTGAGTACTGTTCCAGCTCCGAGAGTGGAACGTTCTCACGAGCTCTTGGCTGAGTAAATGCCGTGATGCTCGTTCCGAGAGACTAACGCACCAGGTATAACTAGCGGAACCTAGAAAACACCCAGGTTCAAACAAAACAAGACATCTACTTCCAGGAGATACGTCCTCGGCTGCGAGCTTTGACACGATCAGGGCCTGGATGACAGACTGTCTAACCAACCATCCAAATTGTCCCAAACCCTACGTCGGCAATAGTAGTCATGCCTCACGCCTCCCACGCCGACTATTGGAGGTCACGAACGGCAAAGTAGTGCTCCGTGAAGAAAGTGTGCACAAGAGACACCCATACGCATGCCTGAGCCACTGTTGGGGCCCGTCCCCTCGGCGTCCGGAGAGTACTATTCTCAAAGCAAAACGGACTACGATAGAACAATTCAAGGTGGAAGTGCCGTGGGCAGAACTCACTAAAACGTTTCAAGATGCCATAGACATCTGTCGCCGGCTACACATTGATTTTTTATGGATTGATTCCCTCTGCATTCTTCAAGACAGCAGTGATGATTGGTCTCTGAACGCCACAGAGGTCGGTTCCATCTACGAAAACGCTCTGATCACCATTGCTGCTTCGAAATCCAAGGAAGGCTGCCAAGGTTGCTACAGTCGCACTGATGCCCGTCACCTTGCGCGTTTGGTTGATGGGAGCAAAGATGTCTATGTACGCTTGAAACCCCCAAGCTACCCAGTGCACGATTTCCACCTGGATCTGGACAACTTCCCCCTGCTAGACCGTGCCTGGGTTTATCAGGAGATGCACTTGTCAGTTCGCGTGCTGCACTTTTGCTCTCAAGAAATCATGTGGTCGTGCCGATGTATGAGAAGAAGTGAAAGCGGCGTCAGTGATGACGATGCGACAGACCAAGTCGAGTTTTTGTCGGATTTGCACGGCTGGGATCCTTCGTGGAAGACTCTGGGCAAAATAGGACAGGAAGACCCGAGAGCATTGTGGTATCGCACCGTGGAAGAGTATACCCGTCTCCATATTTCCTATCCAAGTGACATCTTCCCAGCGCTGGCTGCCTTGACCCAAAGAATGTACAGGTTAAGACCTCATGATGCGTTTCTAGCAGGACTCTGGAAATCTACTCTCCTCCTTGATCTAATGTGGCGGACTCCAGTGGGGCCACAGTCGGCAAGACCAGCCATTTGGAGAGCTCCGAGTTGGTCGTGGGCGTCTGTCCAAGTCCAGGTAGCCTGGGATCTGAGGATAGGGTCGATTTTTGGAGTGGTGGAACTATTGGGCATCCACTGTGATACCAAAGGCCCGCCGGAGCTGGGAAATTTCTCCTCGAGTCAGGACGAGGTTCGAATTACCCTTCGTGCCCCTGTCCTCAAAGCTACCTGGAAAATGCCATGGATTCGGAGTCGGTGGCCAGAACTCGTAAAGACTGCAGAGATGAAAGATGGTAAGATGGATGTGAATCGGTACTATCCGGACTACGACTACGACTTGCCAGGAGAGCACCATGTACCATGGGATTCAGAGGTCTTTGTCGTGCCGATTGCGACATCGACCTTGATTCCTGATGGAGACAACAGAGATGGACCCGAAAACAACCTGCATCTAGCGCTGGTCTTGCGAGCAAGAGAAAAACACAGCGTTTATGAACGGATCGGCTACGTCGAAATCGTCGAAGATCATGTCATTGTGGATTGGAGCCGTGAAGGATTCCAGTCTCGGTTTGGCCGAGTGGATGCTATATTGAGAGCGATGCCACGGCAGGAAATTACCATTGTCTGAGGCGGCAATATCCCTTTGTCATGGGCTATTGACTGACTAGAAGTGCAAACTGTCGATGTGGCTAAAGGGTGCACTCATACTCCGTACTTGATGCGTGCTGAGCGGTTGTTATACAGTATGCGCTCTGATCCATTTTCTTGATGCTCCAAGTACCGAGTAGATGTGAGGTACTTGAACTTGTAGAGCCACGATGATTGGTTTGTCGACTTCTGTGCACGCTGATTGGTGCAATGCCTGATTTGTTGATGTTCTCGTCCCCATGGGAATTTGTTCCACCCCTTTCTTTGAACTCAAAAAAAGGTCCCATCTCTTCCCACCAAAAACATCCCCTTCTCTCTCCTTGCTTCGATGTCCCTCCCTGCAGTGGCTGTCTCTGCACCGGGCAAGGTCCTCTTCGCCGGCGGATTCCTGGTGCTGGACCGCCACCACACGGGCCTTGTGTTTGGTCTCAACGCGCGGATCCACGTTGTCGTGCAGCCATGGGGGGACGGGGATCGTGTCTCTGTCCCTGTGTCTGGGGCTGACACGCCGAACGGACCACATGTCCTGGTCCAGTCGCCGCAGTTCGTTGATGCCAGGTGGCTGTACCGACTCGACTGCACGGACGGGACGGTCAAGGTCGAGCAAGTCCGGAATCGCGAGGGGTCCGAGTTCACCGCCAGTCCGAACAGGTTCGTCGAGACGACGCTGAGATACGGGCTCACATATCTCTCGCACGTTGCTGGATTGCAGCATCTCTCAAAGAGTGTCAAAGTCACGATATTGGCCGACGACGATTACTATTCACAACCACAGTCACAGTCCCAGTCTTCCGAGTCGGTATCGGCCAAGTCGGCGAGGTTTACAAGCTTTGGGGTCAAGTTGAGCGAAGCACACAAGACTGGGTTGGGATCTTCAGCGGCATTGGTCACGGCGTTCGTTTCTGCACTTCTCTCGTTCTACTTGAAACATGATTCTGCGAGCGCACAACCTCAGCTGAATCACCAAACTATCCACAATCTGGCCCAGGCGGCACACTGCGCAGCTCAAGGGAAAGTTGGCTCAGGCTTCGACGTCGCCGCAGCGGTTTACGGGTCTTGCCTTTATCGCAGGTTCACGCCTTCGATTCTGGAGAATGTGGGCGAACCCACAAGTGCAGGTTTCGGCGAGAGGCTACATCGCTGCGTGGACGACTTGAACTTGGACGCGAAATGGGACGCCGAGATTGCGAGCCGTGCCGTGCAGATTCCAGAGAGCCTCTCCCTCGTCATGTGTGACGTGGATTGCGGATCGGAGACACCGGGCATGGTCAAGAAGATCTTGCAGTGGCGCAAAGAGAATCTCGACGAGGCGACGCTACTGTGGAATGCGCTACAGCAGGGTCAAGAGGAACTGTGTCAAGAACTAAGGCGGCTGGTCGAGGTTCAAGGGATTGAGGATGGGTTTACAGCACTGGGGGACATTATTCTCACCATTCGAAGCCTTGTGAGGGAGATGTCGATCAAGTCCGGAGTGCCGGTAGAGCCCCCAGTTATCACAGAGCTATTGGATTTCTGCACCAGCCTCCCTGGAGTGGTGGGAGGAGTTGCCCCGGGCGCAGGCGGATACGATGCCGTCTCCCTGATAGTGAAGAACGACGGCGAAACCGTCAAGACACTGCAAGCCAAACTGGAAGGATGGAAGAGTCAGGATGCGAGTGGAGCGACAATCGGGCATGTCAGGTTATTGGGCGTCAAGCAGGACAATGAGGGTGTCCGAGTCGAGGACCCCGGACAGTATGAGGTGTGGTTATAGAAGCTGTTGTAACCAGACCTTATTGAGTAATGTCGTCATCCTGCATCGTACCACAGCGTTGCTCTTGGGGAGATAGGAACAGGAACAAGAGGAGACAGGAACCAAAGGCAAAAAGAGGACGAAGTGGGTGGTCTGATACACGTGTGAGAGGAAAGTGTCCGGTCGGAAGTTTGAGGCTGTAATTGTGGATGATGATTGTGAGTGGTGAACCACCGGATCAGCATGGAGAGGCGGACGCCGGTTAGAGACTGCCAGGTGCCAGGAGGGGCATTCGGGGCACCCGGTTAGAGAGTTTAAGCCTAAAAGTTTCTCAGGTGCTTATAAGGGAGATCTAACTGAATTACTAGGCACCTAGGACCTACTAGGTAATTAGATGCTAACTCCTATAACTGCAGGGGCGCGCCTACTCACCGAGTCACCTACTCTAATCGTAGTAGCACCTGGCCATGCCTCCAAGGACACTACGGGCATCCAATAGGCATCCCAACGAGAACTGGCCTCCCCCGGAATAACCCACTAGCACACGCTCTTCTGCCCTCTTCCCTCTCTTCCGTTTTCCATCCGCCCTTCACCATTCGCTGCGCCCTCTGTTGACTGCTTTACCCGTTGCCAAACAAGCACACGGTGCTGGAGATATTCTTTCCTTACCAGGTCTGTTTGTTGGAGGCCCATCAAACCATCCATGTAATAACCCGAGCCCATTGTGTCTCAGTTTCAGCACATCTCCGGGGTCGTCCGTTCCAGATTCGAAGTCCGAGGCTGCGTGCTCCGTGCTCCGTGGCGGTTTGTTGGTCTGGGCTCCTCGAACGTTACTCTTGCGACACCCACTGCGGCAAAGGCACAGGACAGGCACAGGCACGGGCTCAAGCCGGACTCCCACGCTCCCTCCTACTCCTCCACCCTCTCCTCAGCTCGCATCAATTCGATCCCCCAGTCAGGACTATCCGTGACCCTGCTTTTGCTCCAGAAACTTGGCATGGTTTTCCCGTTCTAGTCACTCGCTTGACTTGGATGCATTGAACTACTTTCCTCATAACACCACCTATCACTTTTGATCAGTCCTCTACTGGCGTATCTGTTGGGTCTTGCCAATCTGTTTGCGCCTCAGATGAGGTGATGATCGTGACCTCCGACAACATCGCCGCCAACCACTCGAGCGCAACCGTCCAGGCCTCTAGTGTGCCAGCCCCAGGTAGTCCTCGGCTGCAACAGCAATCTCGTGCGCAGCAACAAGACCTCTCTCCAACCACACCCGTCGACATGTCCAACGTCTCTTCGGATCCGGCTGCCTCTGCCGATGCTCATGCTCCCTCATCATCTCCAGAGACCACGTCCTCGCCTACCAACGAGCCTCAATTGCCACCCTCACTCGGTCCGCAGAGAACCGACACAAACACCGCAATGGTCCAGTCGATGAATCCTCCTTCCCCATCCGCTGCAGTCGCCGAACAAAAAATATCAAGACAGTTTTCTACCGCCATTGGCCCTTCCTCAGACGAGCCGTTGCCTACAGTTCCCGCCAAAGACGAAGCACCAGCAACAACTGCCGCAGGGCCAACTCTGACGGTGACACTACTCCTCACCTCGGGAGCACGACATCCTTTCAAGCTAGACAATAAATATTTCGCGAAGCGCAACGTCGAGGTACCAGAGAATGATCCATTCAACCTCAGTGTCTACAAACTGAAGGAATTGATTCTGCGCGAATGGCGGGAAGAGTGGGAAGCAAAACCGTCCAGTCCGACCTCCATTCGGCTGATAAGCATGGGCAAGCTGTTGGATGATAAAGCATCCCTCAAAGGTGAGTGCACACCCCAGAAAACAGATGGGGCTATAGCATTCCGCGATCGGCTCTGTTGTATCTACACTTTGTGACTGACTTGATGCCTCCTCGGGTGTGGACAATAGATTACAAGTTCTCAGTTGACGCACCGAATGTGTTGCACATGACGATCAAGCCGCAAGACTACGTCGAAGAAGAAGACACCAAGGGCGGCAAATCCACCTATTCCACCCACCGCGAGGGTGAGACCAGAAGTCCTGGCTGTCGTTGCATCGTAATGTGATGTCTGTGCCTCACTTCGTCACACACGCTATGGCCCAAAAGCCATATGAAGAGGCTATGTTTATAAAAATATGAATTGGTTAAGTACAGGCTAAGGGAGAGCGCGCTTGACGTACGGCCAATCTGTGGTGAAAAGGACATTTTGGTCCCTTTTGAGTTTCTGATCAGGGAGGATCTACGCGCCCATCCAACATCAATGGTGGCTCCTTCAGCTTCTCTAAACTTCTTGTGGAAGACATCTTTTTCTTGTCCCGAATTCATGGCGTGGCGTTGGTGGGACAGACGGATTTTTCGCATGTTTTTCTTTACGCTGGGACTGTACAAGGACTGAGATACGGGTCCTTATTTCGTCCAGCATTTTGTCTGCACCTGCGCGCAGATGCGTGTTTGAAATTACTTGAGACCAAAGACGCCAGTGATATGGATTGAGGAGCAGGAGTGGAGATGGAGAAGCCAACGAGACACTGGGGTGGAAGGTCAGATTGCTCTTGCACAGAGCGATCGAAGGCATCAGAGATGGGGTTGCATCGCGGCATGACAGTCGTCACTTTGCTGTATATAGAAGGGGCACGAACGGCTGTTTGGGGCACTGGGTGTGATGCATCAAATGTATGGCAGCCGGGAATTGATGGACGAGACTCTGGCCGGGGGACAAGGGCGGGCAGGAAGGATCTTGCAGCATTGCAACGGAGTACATATTGCGCCTGGCACGAGGAATACACTTCTTTTCTGCGTCTCTATTTTATCTTGGGTTGAGTTTGAGTTGAAGTTGAAGTGTGAGACCCTCGCTCGTGTGTAGGTACTAGGTCCGGAGTGGCGGTACTGTATGTCACAGAGCTTCTTACTCAGTCACTCACTCATGTTCCCATCTTGTGGACAAGGCCGGGGACTTGGACTGCAATATCTCATCGTGTTGGATATTTACAATAGTACCTATGGATAGCTGCTGGATAGCTGGAAAGCTGGATAGCTGGAAAGACAGGATAAACGGTGTCACTCAACATATTCTCTGAATGAATCCCAGACAGAGAGACAGATAGACAGGTCTGATGAGGAACTGACGAGGAAGAAGAGGAATATTTAAAGTATGGTACGGTATGGTTATGCAGAGGGACTACCTTTCTGTCTGGTACTCCTTCCTATTTGTCTTTTTTCTCGTTCTTGTTTCTTTCTTCTTCTGATTCTCTTTGCCTGCCTGCTCAGTCCAGAGATATCACTAGTCCTCCATGCCAGTAGTGCCAGACGCCGGACTCCGCGAATCTACATACATACAGTAATATCGACTGGTCTTGCGAGAGGGTGGAGAGGGGTGGATGGGTGGATGGTGATGCCTGCGGTTGGCAGGGAGTATGGAGCGCATTGGTCTCAGTTAGCCAGGCTCAGACAGTGTCGAAGGCCGGACGTGAACCACCAGCTCTGCTCCATGGGTCGCCATTATTTCTTGTTCTTCTTCCTCTTCTTGTTCTTGTCCTCGAGTCGTAAGACCAGATTAGACGGCACTTGACCGAGGTCAAGATCACCACTTGCCCATGCCGACCTTGCGCTCCATCTCCTCCATCCACCCAGTCCCTTGCCCGTCGCCTCCCTGGAAAGCTAACCTCATCCCGTCCTGCCCGGCGTACACATCCTCCCAGGTAATCTCCGCGTCCCGCCCCGTCAAGATCTCTTCGTGAACGGCCGCCGGTCTGCCCAGCACGGACGGCCGAAACGAGTCGGCGTCCCGCACCAGCTTCAACTCCATGCCCCGGCGCAGAGGCTCCGCGATGCCAAAGTTCCGGCGCAGGATCTGCAGCCGCGTCGCCTCCTGTGTCGCTTGCCAGTTCGCCAGGCGGGATTCCAGAGGGTGCGCCGTCGTCACGGTCTGCGTGCTCGCCGTCGACTGGGGGTACAACGAGGCGCGGAGGGTGTCGTGCAGACCGGGGGCCGAGGGAGCGCCGCGGTCAAGGTCATCTTTGGATTTGGTGCTCGTCGTGGCAGAGAGTTTTGAGGCGGTCGTGTTCGAGGTGCTGGTCGGGTGCGCTGCTGGGGGTGCGACACGGAGAGACTGCAAGGAAGAGCACGGGTGTCAGTATATGTTTCTTGTAAAATGATATATTCCTCAGTGATCTCTAGATCATATGGTACGTGGTACTTCTACCCCCAGAAAGGTGAAACTCACCATGATGGGTGGTGCGGAATGTCAAGGTAGGTAGATGCAGGTTGAGGGTAGGTAAAAGGTCGGTGATTTGCTCGAGTGGCAGGTCCTGATGAATGGATTCTGAGGTGTTGATAACGAGGTAGAGGTTGAGTGAAATGTGGAGATGATCAGATAGCTTTGATTTTTCTTCCCGAGCAGAGAGGAGGAGATGCTTATGTTGTGTCTGTAGAAAGAAGCCTCATTGAAGTGAAGGGTTGCGCAGGCATGCACTGGATGTCGCGTTCTTGATACTGCACTAGACCACTTATGCTCCGAAGTACAGAATTGTACGTT
The DNA here is from genome assembly GCF_001642475.1 of Fonsecaea monophora. Taxonomy (NCBI): domain Eukaryota; kingdom Fungi; phylum Ascomycota; class Eurotiomycetes; order Chaetothyriales; family Herpotrichiellaceae; genus Fonsecaea; species Fonsecaea monophora. The sequence goes on from NW_019174023.1 coordinate 82,064, forward strand.
GGAGTTTAGCGGCGAGAGCGCCACTTATCAAATTGATCATCAACAGCCTCATTTCATCGTTCTGTGACATAGAATCAGAATCCATCTGCGAACAACCCTAATCAAAAACGCGTAGTTAATCGCTTCGCTGGCGTCTTGAGGAGTGCCCAAAGGGTTTACGCCTCACAGTCTATTTTACTAGAGTGGGTACGCTCAAACGCAGCACTCGCTCGAAAGCCGACGGCGGCATTGAAGACGACGAGCGCAATCGATAGCGCTCTCTCGCGGCAAAAGTCTACACCTGCAGCTGAAGAAGACGATCGAGGTTATTCTACATCCACTCAGTTGCCATGTTTAACAGTCACAATAACCCTTACTCGTCGACGATCTCGGTCGACCCTCTCCCCAAGCGTGGCCACAAGCGACGAGCCAGCCGTAACCCGTCTCCGGAAAGAGGTTGCTCTCCTTTTTCTGTGAACTTCGGGCTGCCAGAGGAGGCTCGAGAAGTGGCCCTCGCCCTGCCGCAAGAAAGGGTTCGTCTGAGCAAGGTCTCCACCGAGGAGTTATCTGGTTCAACTTCCTCACCTAGCGCACAATCATACTCCTCGAAGCGACAGAGGCCTTCCGTTATTGATGCCCACTTAGAGCCACCACTTCCTACATACTTTCCTACCAGCAGAAGCAGCTTAACGTACGATTCTATTCACTCTCTCGATCGTCCGCTCCCACAAGCCTCAACCAAGAGCACATTCCCTGTCGATTCGTATTTCAGCTCTCCCAAGCCCCCTATAACTCCAACTGTAGTTTACCATCTGGGCGAAAAAGCTATCTGGAGTGAGACTGGATGGCTATCTCCAAATTATAAGTCTAACTCTTTTGCAGACAAGAGGCCAGGAGAGAGGCCAGGCGCCGCCAAAAGCGCCGCCGACCCTGTAATCTCTCCGCACAATCCATTATCTGGTTCCCTGCAGGCAGAGACGGAATTAGTGAAATGCCTAAACCAGAAGCCCGGAGCAAGTTCTGCTCTAGGTGCTAGTGGAGTATCTGGGCTTCGGCGTCCAGATAATGCAACAATGAAAAGACTGCTAGGAGGGTCGACGGCAGCTAAACGGCAGACACTCGTTCCGTCTGCGCATTTGGTGCCAGTCCACAAGAAAGATGGCGACAGAGCAAGAAAAAAGGAAATACTATGGTCGCCGCATTACATCAATGAAGCCAGAACACACTACTCCGGAGGACCTGGGATCAAATTACGACCGAAATTCAATGACCCATGGCAGCCTACCCCTGCGAGCGCACCTGATGCCAAGTTGATGGCCAGCAGGGACTTTGGTGAACTAGAGAGTCATCGTCGTCGTCGATACACTGGATTATACACTGCCGGCACCGGAAGATACTCTGCCCGCCTCAACTACATAGAGGAGGTCCAGGACATGTCTCCGGACGACTTTCTGGCAAAGTCTCCCGATGACTATAGAATACCGGTTACTCCCGATGACTATAGAATACCGGTTACGAATGACACAGTATCAGAGCGAGGTAAGTTAAACATGAATCAAATCTCTCATCTCACATCCTCGCCGTATTCCCCAGTAATAGTCCTTCGGAGTTTACAGTCTGATGACAGCAACTAATCATTCGAGTATGACAGCTCCTTCGGTCATGTCAGAGCCCCTGTCTCAGAACAATTCAAATGACGTACTCTCCGAGGGCTTTGGTATGTTTCGTATGGACAGTCTGGACAATCATAGATCGATCGCTTTGGAGGCAGGCCGGGGCGTGAATGGACGGCGGCACATTCTCACAGATTGCAAGTACACGATATCGCAAGACCTGACCGACGGCCACGCTTCAGCGCTAGCCCTCTTATATGCTCTCGCAGAGCGCAAGCCCACACGAAAGCGTCCGCCCGAGTCAAAGAAATTCGGCCTACAGGGGCTGTCGCAAAGGCAAGTTTCTATGCTGCCGGGATCTCAGTCTGAGTAAAGAAAAAACTCGGTATTCTTCGCTACCCGAACAAGTCATGGCACAGTGCAGTCATTAGGGTGGTAGCGCCGGACGTGGCCGAGCCCCAAACCGCTACGCTATGGTGGAAGAGGACTCTGACGATGGGAAACACCACGACATTTTGCGTCTGGAGCTAGAAACTCACATGAGCGGCTCACTAGGCTGAGAGCGCTTGACTGATGGGAGGGCGGCGACTCGGCAATCATTTCCGAGCGAAAAGGTTGCGCAGTCAACAACAAGAGTAGTAAGAGCATTCATAAGCGGGTTTTGCACGCTGCGTCTCAGGTTCAACTGTGGAAGTCGTTTGCAAGATGCCAACTTCTGATCCCTACGCGAGCTTGCACGAGCCAGGCCTCGGCCGTTGCAGCCTAAGCATTTCGCCAGAAGCATGCACACGCAGTTAAATCCACTGCGCCGCATTGTGACTCAATGGAGGAACATGGTGAATTCTGCTAGGTCCTGGGGACCGTCTGACTATATACCTTCGAGTAATTTACAGGGCCCTACCGGCGCTAGTCCGAAGGCCTTCGGCCGAAGACTAGCGTGACGGTCATTACACGTCCTTGGCATCCCTGCCAGTCACAGCATGAATCTCGAGTAATCACGTGGTGACGACGAAACAGCCACTTCAGGCTGCGGCACATTATTGCCCTGCTTCTCTTCGTGACTGCGCTGCATTCTCCTTCGCGCATCGCAACCATTTCCGACTTGCAGTGTTCTTGCCAATGTCTATTTCCTAGACACTGATACACCGCGCGAGCGCCATTCAGAGTGTACCCTCGGCCCCGCTTATAAGACCCGCCTACCGTCGAAGCATAGAGCCTAGCCGCAACAACCCACTCTGCCGCCGAACTGAGTAACGCCTACTATGTCGGTATATTCCACCTGGGAACAATCCGCCATGGTTCTCGATCGGAACAGTAAATTTCGATCCGGATACAAAACGTCCCGGCCGACATTTGACCCCCCAGATACAGACTTTCGTCCACGAAAACGACATCGTCCTAACGGTCCATTACCCAGTGGTCCAGGCCAGAGCCTCCTCAGTATCAGCAACGACCACGGGCTGCGTCGGGCAGATGATGACACGCTACGACGGCTCTTGGGAGCCGATCGTGCACAGAAGGTCGAAAAAAAGGAAGAACCACGGTTGCAGCAACGCTCGGGGCTGCGGCGGCAGGAGGATCCAACGGTCAAGGACTGGGGGCTTGCCTTTTCAACGCGCACGCCATCTCCCCTGTTAGTATCTGTTACCCTGATAGAGGCTTTCGATGCAGTGCTGTTCATCCACAAGACGGTCAAATTATTTCTCAATGCATCGGCGGACTTCGGTGCAATAGCAGCTAAAGTTACCTCTCCTAGCTCTGCTCCTCACCAGCGGCCTCTGCGTCCGGCGACAGTACAAAAGTTACATGATCCGACAATCACGCCCGGAACACTATGTACTAGACTAGGCGAACCTAAAATCGAGGCTAGTGACCTCGACATGGTCTTGCCCTTACCGGCCAGGAATGCACCTCGACAACCAGATCAACCGACACAAACGGACAACAATACTTTAGTCCCATTTACTCAGCGGTATGCGCCCGGAGGATTTCATATTTGGTCTCATCGAGTCGTTAAGTACACAATATCGGAAGACCTGAGTGACCCTAGCGCCGTGTCACGCGCGAAGCTATACGCTCTAGCAGGGCGTTGCAAGTGAAAAGCCGGCAAGACTCAGTTGAAAGCATTTGATCGCACTCTCAACAAATTCTCCGCGTTCCGGAATCGAGGTGATGAGGCTCGAATCAGAACAGACACATCACCTGGAATAATTCCACCAGTCAGTGGCATACGCCCGACCTTCGAAATTCCTGCTGATATGGATGTGGGGTTGCCAATAAGCAACCTCCCAAAAGGAAGAGACTGGCAACTAAGGTCTCCTACGGCCGTTAGGACACTTCAAAAAGACAGATATGCCGAATCCGGATGGTAGTAGTTCGATCTCCCCCAAAGATGTGACGCTCTGGACTTGACCAGGAATATACCGCGAATCCGTCGCGATCGTGCTTAGATCCATCCCCAGCGAGCATCTCGTACCCAATTATACCTCGCGCTACCTCTACCTCTCGTTCGTCTAGCCTTCCTTCGACAGAACATGAGTCTGAGCCCCTCTAAAGACACCGAGAGATCATGTCAGCATGGTTCGAGACCCCGCTGCTACTCTGTCAAGAGTGGACGATTCAACAGAAATTGCTTTGGGTGACATTCGAGTATCTAAGAGAGGACTTGAAGACAGTACACTATTCGACTCGACTATCAGACTGTCGACACGGATGCTCTGTCCGATGAGTTCATCGCCAAGAATTGCGCTTATCCTTCGGGGGGACTGACAAAAGTACCTTTTCAGCATCTCAGGCCCTCGGTCCGGGCAGCCTCGTCGTCATCTTCGCCGCGGACTTCTGTGACATACTTTTCAAACTCCATCGTGATGGCTATGACAGACTCAAAGTGACTAAGCTCTAGCCTCTCATTATGGAACATGGCTAGCTGCATGGCACAGTGGACTGTACTGCGGATCTGCCGGCCGTTCAGCGGCTGCTCCGAGAGCTTCGGTACGTGGAGCTGAAGCTTCTGCAAGTCGAGGCCGACCTGTCCTTCCGGGATGGAGCGAAGCGCACTCAACCACACCTGAGCGCGTCCGTCGCGGTCCAGGGAAGGATAGTGCACGGCCAGCTGGATGCGGCTTTTGAAGGCCTCGTCAAACAAGCCGATGCGGTTTGTGGTCAGAATCAGGATTCCGTCGTAGTATTCGAGGACGCGGAGGAAGACTGAGACGAGGGCGTTGCGCTTGATGTCCTCGGTTGTCCGCCGCTCGAGGAAGATGTCGGCTTCGTCGAGGAGCACCACGCAGTCCCATTCGGTGCCGATATGTAAGACTGACTCGAGATACTTCTCGACGCCCTCGGGGTCAATGCCCATGTCGCCGCACGTGACTCGATAGAGAGGCTTCTTTGCGAGTTCTGCCACGGTCTCAGCCGTCAATGTCTTGCCGGTGCCGGGGCCGCCGTGGAGCAGGATTATCAAGCCATTGCCCTTGCCCTCGATGATATCGACACCCTTCCTCGATGTCAGGTGGACGTAAACGAGCGCCTTCACGAGGTCCTTTTTGCGTTTATCGAGAACTAATTGATCGAAGGCTTCGGTGTTCCATTTCAGCTCATTAATGTGATCCAGTTGCAGGGTGCCTGTACTGTTCGATTAGCGACAAATTTGTGCCCAAAATGTGGGGGACATAAGACCACTGACGCCACTTCTTATCCAGAAATCCAAAGCCTTGGACGTATGCCGGCAGCAGCATCAGCATCTCGTCGTGATCAGGTCCTTCGAGCTGCTCGAGAGTCTCTGGTGGGATCTCGCCGGCGTCATCTCGTCTTTGATGCTCGATGGCTTGCTGTCCTTCTTCTGGCTGATGGATAACACGATACATGTTGTAATCAATCATATATCGGTGTTGTGCCTGTAGTCTCATGTCAATTAGGGAATGCGTTACACCGACAGCATCAGACTCACTGTCCGTGACTCAAACGGCCTGTGAGGCGCGGTGTAATGAATGTATTTCCTGCCGCGACAGTCCCAGAATTTGCGGCCCCGAGAGAGTAGCTGGTCTCTTACACTAGACAGATCGAGCCTGAGTGGAAAAATCTCCAGACTATTGACGCTGACGGGTTCTTTCTTTAAGGGGCGGCGCACGTGGAGTTTGGTCTGGCGCACTTTGAAGGCTCCATTAAAGTCATAGGACCAGCAGTCAAGAGAAAGGCCATCTTGCGTCTCCTGGACTTGCTCAAGCCTGTACGCAAGCATGGTCGTGTCTTTGCGTGTGACGACGAGTTCTCCCACGCGGAACAGCTTGCTGAAATGCGCATCGCTAACAAGTCCCGATGAGAAAAGTGTCTCCGCTTCGGCGTGGTCTTTACTTCCCAGCTCCGAGATACAGCGCAGAAGCAACCTCGTGTATCTCTGCAGTTCTGGCCCTGCGGACAGACGCACTACCTCCTGAACCTCGGCGGCGTGATGGAAGTAGAACGGAAAGGGAAAGCTCAAGCTCTCTTCGTCCTGCCACCTACTGAGGATGTCGGAATTCCCGAGGACAGTAGACAAGTCGTTGACGAAGTCGGTGGATTGCAAATCCAATCTGATCGACTGTGGTAAAGCCTCGGGGCCGTCACATGGCAAGCGAAAGAAGTGTGCTTGGTTTGCGCGCAGGAATGGCTCCTGCAGGTGCGGTAGGGTGACCTGCTCAAAGATGGTGTCGACTTGCTGCAAGTACGCGTCGCAGGAATACGTCTTGTAGATGACGATGCCGGCTGAAGCCACAAGCTCGTTGTAGTTTTGGATGCGCTTCTTACCGCGGAGCTGGCTTGCCTTGTCGTCGCCCGGGAAGAGCCTTGGAGCGTCGAGATATAGAGCGTTCTTGACGTGGCCAGAGTGGTCGGTTTGACGCCCTCGTTTTTGCTGGCAGGACACTTGGTAGATATAGATCACAGTGTAGTCGTCTTTAGAACCGAAACTGTGGCGTGGCCGTTTGAAATCGTGTTCACGTGGCACCTCGGTCGCGCCATCGCTCCGGGCATCGTCGTCGTCGTCGTCGTCGTCTTCAGACAATTCACGTTCTCGCTTGTTGCTGGGAGCGAACCTTGGGTTGGCTATCGGGGCCCCACGTCTGAAATCCATAGCTATGAAGCCTGAGCGTGGATGTGTTTCAATATCCTCTAGTAGTAGGTTGATCCTGTTAGTGAAGGAAAGATATATCAAGCTGAAGTGGACTCACCACCTCGAAGTCCTTAGAGCCGTAACTCGCTAAACCGCAAGGCAGACCGCTGGGGTGGAGGCTGAGCTGGTAGGTGGCTTGGTCAAAATCTGCAGGTGAATGCGCCTAGACGCCCGATAAGGGGATCTAGCAGCATCAAATCCCGTTCTCCATTCGACAGCCTGTAGACCTGTCACCTTTAGCCACGGGTGAATGATAGGCGCAGTAGCTGAGCACATGACTCATTGGGTTGGAAGACTGAAGGCAGAGCCTAACCCTGTACTGACAGCCTCAGGCATCCAGGCAACTACTGGCATCGGGAAGCCTTTGATTCGAGTCCTGAAATGACGCTTGTAGCCCGGGCTGGTCAACTCATTTTCAAGCTTCATTTTCTGTAATGGTACGACGGACAAGTCATGATGCCAATTGAGCCTCTGACGCTATTTGAACACGACACTCCGTCTCGCTTTTCGGTCAACGGCACGAGCCCGCTTTGTTGCCTTTTTGTTGATGGGTTTAGGGCGGGCAACGAAGGCCGTGAATACGCGACCCGAGGCTGAGAGATCCGCCAGTGCTGATCGATCTGAACAATAGCTCGCGATGAGGATTTTGACCACACCTCCCCGAGACGCCACCTCATCCGCAGCGAGTTGAAACATGGAAATGAAATCGCGGACTCGGGCAGGGTCGTAGTTAAAGTCCTTAAACACGTCGCTCGCTTCAACCACGACAACACATTTCGACAGCTTCGAGACGACCTGAGAGAACAGAGTCCGCCACTCGCTCTCATGGTGGTGAAGTTTGAACTGTGATGCGCTTAACTTCAAGTCATTCTGGTCTGGCATCGTCGGGTCGTGTCGAAGTGCTTGCGCTATCAGCGTCTTCCAGAGTCCTGTTCGATCGGTCGATTGTGGTCTGGACTTCTTACTCTCAGATAACGCCCAGATGGCGCTGGCACCCGCCGCCCAAGCATAGTCCACGACGCTGACAGCCAGGTCCTTGAGTTTTGCTTCCGTCAATGGACTGCCTTGAACTACCAGCAAAGCAGAACCGTTGCTAGCTGCCCAACTCCGTATAACATTGACAAGATTGAGTGACTCCTGACCTGCGTGTTTCCAGGGTTGTCGTCGCTTGTAGATAGCTCGACATTGATCTAGTCGCCGGATTGCATCTTCACCAACACTCAACTCGTTGAGTACTTCGGCGAACTGTAAGTCCCGCAGTCTTTCCTTGTTATCAAGCACGTCGCCGGAGATTTGATGGCTCAGTGCGTGGGTGCCTAGTGTGACATTAGGTAATTGATTGGAATTGGTAGGGTATGGTCCTTACTGCTTGCGACATAGAACAGGCTATCAATCTTGCCTTCGACCGATGCCAACTGAGAGACAGACTTGGCGAAGGCATCATGCAACCATTCTAGTTTGCTGTCGACAGCATTCAGACTCGTAACGCTTTGCGTCTGCATCAATGTCACACCACGGAGTTCGACTTTGGCGGCTGAGTCTGCGACCGTATCGAGTGATGCCGTACAGGCCTTGATCTGGTCGACGGTTTCCTTATAGCCAATATCATAGGGCTCTGACACTGACTTCAAAGCTCTCCACCAGCTGCTTTTCTTATACCACTTCACCGTCTTCATCAAGAATAGGATGACATGGCCGTAAAGTCTGGCAATAGTTGGTAGAATCTCCGCCGGGGAATAGAGTTTCGAGTACACTGTCACCCGCTGCAGCGCTTCGCCGACAAGCGTCAGTGCTTCCGCAATCTTTGCGAACAGGCGTGCATTATCAATAGCAGCCTGCACATCAGTGAAAGGTCCTGAAGGGTAGGTATAGGTAGAATCCTTACCATGAGAACGAACTTTATGGCTCCCCATGCGAGAGCGGCGTACTCTGGATGCGACTGTGTGAAGACGTCGATCACGGAGCCATAATACATGATCTGATGCGGTAGCCGCGAAACCCATGTCGAAATGGGCCCGCCTTGAGAGTGCGAAGCTTGGTAGTCGCGGCGAGCGTTTTCGGCCACGTTGAGGACATCTTGAAGGGACGTCTGTTTGTCGATCCAGTCCTTCTTGACCTTGTCGTTGGTCACTTCGTTCTTGAAGTATTCGACGCCTTTCTCGAACGCCTCGCGGGCGACGTCGTAGGTTCGTGTAGTATCACCAATGTATGCGCTTATTAGCAGCTGTGGGTCGTCTTTCGCTGCCATCGCATATCTAGTCGCCGACGAGGAGGAAATATCTCGATGGCGGCAATTATAAAGCAAGAGTCAATCAACAATGATCAGTAGTCCTCAGGATGCAATCAGAAGGCAACCAGAATGCCCAGCACGTCTCCGTTTGCAGGTGTTGCACAGCCCACCAGCACCGCATACGAGCCTGCATTCGCCTGGTTAATAAAATATTACTGGAGTTCAGCTACCCCTTCGGGTCGGCCAAGGCGCTGGCTGTTCGCCCATCCACGGCCGCTAAGCCCCCCCGCGATTCAGCCTCAAGGGCAAAAAGGGTCGTGCACGAGGCAGTAATGACTTTTTGTCGCTCGCAGAGGCGGATAGCCGAGAGTAATTAAGCCTTTTCATGCCGACCATAAGGATAATTTCAGTCGTAGGCATCTGAAAGGATGATGCAGCGGATGGGGGGACGGGCGTCGAGATTCTGGTCGTGAAACTGAATTTTCTCATCTTGATTGTATTTGAATCATCATAGTCGACTATCCAAGAGCGTAACCTGTCTTCTGTGTCTATCCTCCACGACTTGAGCGCTCTATCCCAGCTCTCCCTCAGCAAACTCGACTCCTTCTAACCCTTCTTTCCTAGATATCGTGTGACGCTCACAGCTCCCGCTCTCATGGTGACCAGACAGACATCCTTCATCCCCGTACATTTGCTTGCTTATCCTTCCGTGCCCAACTCTGAAGGCCCCTCGATCCCTTCCCATCACACTGTCAAGTATGATAGAGCCTGAGAGCAAAACTTCGCGTGCAAGCAAGTTAGTTGTTTCGCCCAAGGTCACTGCCCCGCCCCATTACGGTGCGTTCGAGGACATTAACCAAGCCATCTTCTGCCCTGAGAAGAGGATTGCGTGCGCCTGTGCCTGCTTGAGCCGACTCGGGATTCTCAAGGGTACGGGTGGGGTAGAGAGGCGAGTTGTTGGTAAGGCTGGTGCCCTCGTGCCCCTCTTCAACACCATCCTGCTCAAGCTGCTTCTGGATATCCCTCTTGCCATGTTCAGGATCATTCGTCTCCTCGCCCACAAGCGCTTCCAGTGGCTTCTTGACGATGCTGTTCTTCACCAGCTTCGTCGAGACAGCAGGCATGACAACCTCAGAGCCCCCTGTCTCAGTGATATCCTCCACTTTCGCGTTCCTGAGAGGAACGACATCACGTCTATCCACCTGCGTGACACTCCCTATATACGGGTGGAGTTCTTCCGGCTGTGGGCAGCCCACAGTCAGGCATTTGATGCGTTCGCCGATGGAAGAGGGGTTTTTCACTGGTGCGGCTCCAGCGAAGCAGATGATCAGCACCGACGTCGCAGCCAATTTCGTGAAGGTAACCATGGTGAAGTGAGCTGTTCTCAGTGGCGAGATCGAAAACGGCTAAGAAATCTGCGAGCCTTTGATCTGAAGACTACCAGCTTCGAAATGTGAGGATGTCGTTGCAGCAGCACAATGTCGATGGGGGAATCCGGCATGTGAACGTGTCTTGGGTGATGACGATGCAGGTCTGTAATATTGGAGATGTTGATCGAATATGACCTTTGCTCAGGGAGATCTCTGGAAAATACGGACGTTGAGGATTATATATATACATTTGAAGGTCCTCATCGATGTGCGAGGAGGTGTGGATGTCGCGATTCGTGCTCCACCTTGACCAGAGTTGTCTGCATTTTAAGTTCTTGCAGATCAAGAGGTTTCGCTGGTGCTGGCTGGTGTACCGATGGATGTGTTCGCCCCTTGCAGTAACCAGACTTTTCCAGAGTCAGGGGTCTCGGTGACAGGGCATGTCGACAGGGATGAATGTCTGGATCAAAGACTGACAGCCTTGGCCCCGAGATGCGACAAATTGAGGTGATGAAATCCAGCTAACAGCCAAAGTATCTCTCCTCCACCCATCTCTTCTCATTGTCTTCGACAATCCTGGCCACCACCACCTTGATCTTAGGGAAAACTGTCATCAACCTCTTCAGACCCCGTCGCCCAGCCATACACGTCACAAAGACAATTCTTCCCTCGGCGACCCCGTGATCAACCAAAACTTTGACAGCCATCAGGGCAGCTCCACCACTCGACATTTGTGGGTCTAACAGCATGACTGTTTCGTGTTCCGCAAGATCAGGGAAGAGCTTGAGGTAGTGCAGTTCTGGCTCCCCAGTACGAATGTTGGATTGTATAAGCAGTCGTCCTGTCAGGCAGTCTGGAATGGTTCGCTTGAGCCCCGTCTCCATACAGCTTCCACCGCGAAGAATCACCACAGCAGAAACTTTGCCGGCCGATGTGAGTCCAGAATACGTATAGCCTGTTGTGGTCGTAACGTCGGCGGCGATGTAGTTGTGGCAGTCAAGAGCTTTCTCGATCAAGAGTGCCGTCAACCTGTCAAAGTAGAAGACGAATTCAACCTGGTCAGTTATCGGGTTTCGGAGGATTGTTGATACCCCGACAATTTGTGGTGTTTCACCTAGGACCATGACATTTTCGGAGAGAGTATAATCTTCGACCTGTTGGCCCAGCTTCTCCAGTTCCGCGTTGTGTCTGATGGACTTCTCCTTCAAGATCTGTCTGGTCTGGTTGACGATCATCTGAATCGCCATCTTGTTCTGCATACCACGGGGTACTATCAGGTCGGCAATTTCTCTTTGGGGGTCAACGAATTTCTGAAAGACGGGTTTGACATAACTGAACCACTGTTTGATGGTCCCTTCAATAGTTCGACCCCGCTCTCTCACATCACGCACGATGCGCCTCGACAGACAGACATCTGGATCTGCTTCAACGAAGATCTTCATATCCAGTAGGTCGAGGACACGCGGGTCGTGCAGGGCTAGAATTCCTTCGAGGATCACAACATGTGGTGAGTATATCGAGACAGTCTTGTCTAATCTCTGATGTTGCTGAAAAGAGTAGATCGGTATGTCGGTTCTCTTCCCTTTCTTGAGATCTATCAGTTTCTCCACAAGGAGGTCAAAGTCGATTGATTCCGGTGAGTCGAGATCGTACTCATTTCGGTGTGCCAGAGCATTTTGTTCAGGGGTTAGCGACTTGTAGAATGAATCGATAGACAGGATGATGACCCAGGGAAGATTCAAGGACTGCACAATTTCCACCGCCAGACTTGTCTTGCCGGAACCTGAAGATCCAGCTATGCCGATTATGCTCATGTCCGCCCATGGTGGGGAATAATGTGCTTTCTGGGGGATCTCGCTGGGAACTTCTGCTTTCCGAGCTGATGCAAGGATGGAGAGTTTTCTGGTATCTGTCGACCCTGACATTCCGTTGCACAGTGTAGATAATTGGATTTCAATGTCTCAATGCGAGCTGTAGGCGATTCAAATCCTCTGAGCGGGATAGCTCCTTCAAGGTAGAAGCAAGATAATGATCGTTTTTAAAGCCACGACGACGAACCGGTACAACTAAAACGAAACCGTCAACACCAATCGCCAGTCAGATGCAAGCTCCAAGAAGCTATGAAATCACGGATATCTTATGCAACGAAGTAGCAGTGAACAAACGCCCAGATATATCGAGTAGACTTGTGAGCGTCGTTTGAAGAGTGATATCGGGTGGAGGGTGAGGAGGATGAGATATGGTGGATCTCGGAACGGAATTATATTGTTCCATTCCGCTACTCCACTTCACTTGTGCTCTACACAAGTTTCTCCGCAGTTTTGTTTTCAACCCGCTGTAATCTGTGTCTTTGCTTATAATGCTTCCTTCCAAACCGCTCTGACGGTCTGCCATGGACCCGGATAACTTGTCAGCAAATTGGAAGAAACTTCAAGCCACTCTAAGCACGAAGACAAGTAGCAACTCCACGAAATTGTCAAACCATGGCGTGAAACGCAAACGGGTAGTCGTGAGGCATACCGCGCCCAAGAACGCAGCAGAATTCGCGGAATCTAGGAAGAGACCACGTATCCGCGGGACTATGGCTACAGGTGGCGGCGTATCTACGAAAACACTGTCTATCCAAGAACTAGAGCAGTCTGACAACGCTCCTCGTCCACGGTTTCTTGCCAACTCATCATCGCAGGCCAATGCTGGGTTGTCTCCCGAGTACGTTTCGCATTCCCCTTGACGTCCTTTGTCCTGACCAGCTGTTAGGGTGGAAATCGGCAGGTACGTTGCTCTAGATTGCGAGATGGTCGGCGTTGGGCCGAATCCAGACAGAGAATCGGCACTTGCTCGTGTCAGCGTTGTCAATTACAATGGCGACCAAGTCTACGACTCTTACGTTCTTCCCCTTGAACCCGTCACAGACTACCGAACGCATATCAGTGGCATATCACACATTCACATGAAAATTGCACGAGAGTTCAAAGAGGTCCAAGTGGAGGTGGCAAGGATTCTGAAGGATAAAGTTATTGTTGGCCACGCCATACGGCATGATCTGGCAGCCCTGATGATCAGCCACCCTCAACGAGATATTCGGGATACAGCTCGCCATCCACCATATCGCAAAATAGCTGGAGGTGGATCGCCGCGACTAAAAATTCTGGCGTCAGAATTGCTAGGTTTTGAGATACAGCAGGGCGAACATTCAAGTGTGGAGGATGCCCGGGCGTGCATGCTACTTTTTCGAAAGGACAAATCGGCTTTCGAGCGAGAACATGCCAAGCGATGGCCAGCACCGCCTCCCGAAAGACATCAGGACGTGGAAGGCGAGAAGAAACCTCGTAAACAAAAGAAAAAGAAGAAGAGGAAGCATTGACCCACGCAGCGATATGCCTAAGCCTGGCACTATCTGTTTCTGCCATGATAGCAGAACAACCCGCCGGTATAACCTTATCCGATTTATGGTGCTTCCTGCCGCTTCCTGGTGACATCGCCAATCGCTTGGTGTCAAATGCAGCCTTACAATAAATGACGAGATACGACAGAACTTAATGAAGGAATCAGAACTGACCCGGCGTATAGCGAATTCGCCTGCCATCTCTGAATCGCCAATGTCTCGATGACGCAGCACGCGGTCTTCTCACAGCGGTATGGCAAAGCTCCTCTTCCTATGGCCCTCTCTAAATTCCGGAGCCTTGCGTTTCCTGGTCGATCGCCCTGTTTGATACCCGCATTCAGCACGTCTTTATCCGTAGCTGAGGCATAGGCTTCCTGTTTTACTTTCTCCTATATGGGCCATGCCAGCCTTAGACCTCCTTGCATAATAACCCCAGGTCTCACCGTGGTGGTTTTATGAGACATTGATAACGACGTACATGTTCTATTTAATCCTTTGCGCATGCTTCTATTACCACACCTACAGTGGACTTAGTTTCCGGCAATTGGCGTCGGCCAGACATTTATCCGAAGATTATCCGGGTTAATTGGATTCCTCTTTGACGCGTCTTCAGCGACGCGTCCAAGCCTCCCAGCTGCCTCCCTACAGTTCAAATCCAAGCCTACCGCATCAACTCCTCACTACAACAACAGGTGGCTTTGCGTATCTGGATTCATTTTCAAGTACCTGTAAAAATGCTGGCCTTACAGCGAAACGCAAACTCTACAGACAAATGTGTTGTCAACATCCTCCCCTGCCGTATCCACCACAATGGTCCAACCAAAGTGACGAAGAGATACTGGTCGCCAGAAGCTGAGAAAGGTACTTGTCGGCACGCGTTCTCAGATATCCCAAGGAGACGCTAACATTGGCATTCCAAGATGGTACGGCAACTTCATACTTTCGAGGCCGCAAGTTACGAGGCAAACGCATAAATATACCCTCTGGATACGAAGGTAATAAACTCCGAATCCAGATTCTCAAGAAGCCCCTACTGAGAGGACCGTAGGGGTCGTCGCAAAGGACGCCGATCGATATCTCCCGCAGCCTTGCAAAACGCAGACTGGACCCACGTATACCGTGGTGGATGAAGATATTGAGATTGCCGAAGACGACGACGACGACGACCCTCCCGAGCCAGTCAAGGTCCTCGAGGAGTTATCCACCTTTGAAGAGGTCATTGTTTGGGGCCATGATGCTGTGCCAACAAATGAAGATACCTTTGTGAAGGGGATCGAAGAATGGATCGCTTTTGCCGAGGCGATCCACGGTCCTTCCACCAAAAACTCCCTGCAGAACGACAGACAGCTAGTCGCCCAGGAAGATAACCAGGACACAAGTACGACCACACAAGTCTCGACTCCCTAGCCTCCTTTATCCTTGAGGTATTGTTGCTTGGCCGTGGACCACTCCTTCTTCAATCGAATATATTCCTCCGAAGCGATACACCGCCTCCAATAGCTCTTGAAGATTTCGCTCGCCTCTTCTTTCTCCTTCCGCTTCCCCTCGACATCGTCTCCGGTCCATTTCTCCAACTGTTCTCCCTCAGCACCATATTTGCGACCGCCTTTATGGTTGGCGTATCGGCGGGCGCGCGTCATGCCCATTTGGATGAACTTGCGACTCATGTCCGCCCCCACCAAATCACCACGTTCCACATACGATTCGAAGATGGACCACAAGATTTCTGCTGATTTCTGCGCCAGTGGAACAGTGCGAAAAACCCAATAAGGCAAGATAAGACTCTTGTATGGTTCAAATGACAAGACGCCCATTTCTCCTCGTGCGATTTCGTACGAGTATCGCAATTGTAGATCATCCAATGCGGGCGCTTCTAAAGGGTAGCATGGCGGCGCTAGGCTTTCAAGTGTCTTCGGCATGGTTTTCGTGAAGAGCAGGACTTACTGGGCCTAAAGTCAGAAGCGGTTGGAGGTTGAAGAGGATGGGAACAGAAATGCAGACCACTCATGACGACACTCGACCCCAACGATGCGGGTGGCACCTTATCTGTTCCGTCTAGATCAAAAGTTTGTTTCCCCCTAGTCTGTCAGCCAACATTCATCCAGACAGCCACTCTTGCGAACAGAACAGAAAATCAGGAAACATTCAATACATCTGCGAAACAAAATCAACGCGTCAGATCGAGAGATTATTGGTTCCCCCGATTCGCCGCAATGACAGTAATTCGAATGTCTTCTCCATGCTGTCATTACCATAAGTGGTAATAGGCATCGCAGCAAGACATGCCGAGACCTCACAAAAACAAGAGCTTACCCAATGTTGAATAGAACGATGGTCCACTCCTAGAGTCGACGGATGATACAGCCTGAGGTAACTATGCAAGCCACAAATAGCTGTTTTGGGATAGCGACAAAACTCTCGAACTCTCTCTCTACTCCGACCAGAAGGTTTTGAAATCTCGAATTGTCAACCCACTTCGACTCTACTATTACCCTGGTTCGAACAACAACATCTGGGAATAGGAATAGGAATGTATCAACGACCATAGAGATCACGATGACCACTGTCTAAGCATTCAATCATGGTCCTCCCCAACCATCCAGCTGGGCAATTCACACCACACTCTTCGCCATTGCCGTCCAAGATACCCGTTGCCTGCTTGTTTGGTTGCTTGCCACAGGGCTGCTATGAGTAAGCACTCGCACCCAGTGGAGTCAGCTAGTCTTGAATGCCTTTCATGTGCTCTGTCAAGCGAGAGAGGCGCTTAGCGTCCCTCCAGACCACACTCAACCAATGACAGCTTCCTTGGGTTACCGAATAAGGAACCGGCACTATCATTTAGTGTCACTTCCTTGAAGCTTTCGCGGAGCGTACTCCACAACCTACCAGTGTCTCTGAGTTCTGAGGCTGGACCATCGACAGATTTACCAAGGGTAACTAACCTGAAGACTGCTTTTGTAAGCAAAGAACCTTGGCTGAATCTGCTTAGGAATGAGCAGACGGCGCGACTTGCTAAAGCAGCGAGACCACCTACAATGCTGCCCGAGAAGCAGTTCGCCCATTTTACACAGTGTGGCATGACCATGGCAGGCACCTGTCGCTTTGAGGATAAGCGAAGCCAAGGACGCCGTATAAATCACGCTTATATCACCTGAGTTGCCGTCCAGCTGATGAAAGGCCTGTTGCTTGGCTGGTTGATTGCCCCGGGATGACCACTCCTGATAGTCATATCTGAAGTTCTTGGCTCTGGAGAGTATTTACACAAGTAACACCTTAAGAATAGTGTCCATCGCTGACGAAGACTTGGTCGGGACGACGAAGACTTCATCCTGCCGATCGCGTTCCGTACCTCTCGATCTGCGAAGTTCTCGCTCAATGGTGCCCTCAGCAAAATCCAATGGGAGCCACTGAACAGGACCATGATTGTGGTTGGAACTTGAGGTTTGGGCATGAGAGGGATGTCTTCGAGGTCGCTTCCAGGTCGATGTGCTCCAGCCTGTTCTGAAGTTCCATCCTTCTCGGTTATCCACAGCTAACTTTCTTGGTCTTGCACAGTTGCAGCGAGAGAGAAAAGATGCTCTTCAAGGAATCACACGCGTTATTATTACCGCGTATCCTTTTCGCCGACAGCGCCTCCATGATTAACCCGCCCGTCACATGCTACATGTGTCCCACGATCATGGCGTACCCGATCTTTCTGATGTATGCCAATACATACTTGAGGGAACAGGGGACATGAAACATGGACTCTCGAGCATTGACGCTGCCTGATCATCCGTTCCATTCGCACTGTGGCTATACAGTTCTTTCAGGATCTGGTTCTCCGCCTCTAACTGAACAACGGTGGCCTTGAGCCCCTTAACGATTTCGAGAAGCTCGCGGTTATGATGGGTTAAAGTCCGGAGTTGTGAATTGTTGGCAGCCAAGGTTGACGAGGCAGCCTTCAGCTGAGCTTCCTTGCGTGCCCGATACGCTCGTTGGGCTTTTCGATTCTGTGCACGTCGTCTCTTGGTGACTTTGTCAGAGGCACATCTTGTCGCATCCGTTCAGTACACGTACCTCGCCCCGAGTCTGAACCACTTCACATTCCCTGCCATACTGGTCCACCACAACAATATGCATATCACGGATGGCCCGGTCTCGCGGGGCTACTGGTGTTGAGCATGCTTCGCTCTGATCAGGGGATTCGAGTGGTGTCGAGGGGTTCAAGCCATATGCGTCGAAGGAAAGGGGCGACGCTGTGACAGAGTTCTGAGAAGAAATAATCTGTCAGTCTAGGCCGTTCTCCAGAGAGCAAAGAAGAGACCTACATCGTCCCAGCGAGAAGCGTCAGAGACGCATATCTGATCGAACTCCAGGAGCTCTCCCACATCCAGGGAGTTGAGGTCTGCCATGTGGTGAAAAAAGGACGGCTTATGTCGCCTTACCAGGGCCCGTGTCAACCATGGGCGAAGAAGGTCCCTGCTTCGAAGATGCAGATCTCTCAATCTTTTATGGTGCTTGATTCGGTATTTCTACCCTCGGTCCGTGCTCGACGGGACGAGTAGCCTATAGACCAAGTAGCCATCGGTCATCGCGATGACTTAGGCTGAAACCGGTCTCTGCACCCCCTGTTAAAGATCGATCTATACAGAGTTCTTCGATCTCAATGACCGCCTTGGGTTCCTTTGGCGAGGGGCAAAGGCGTTGAGAGTACCTGAGTCTGCCTGCCCTCACTACAGACTCGAAACGAATTGAACCAGCGCACATTCGGCACAACCAGCAACGGCCATGCAGTCGGGGTGGCGTCCAAAGGCAGATTCTACCGATCTTTTACCCAACGGAGACATGGTGTCTGAGCCAAGAAATGACCGGGGCAGGTTGTGGTCAGGGGCGTGGTGTCTGTGCGTGCATGTGGAAGCGAAGGCGTTAAAGTGGCAATGTGGCTGTAACATTACTCGGTACTCGTACTCGCTCTTTTGACGAGGCTGGCACGGTGTTGCGTATTTGTACGAGGAAGTTGTACCCTGGCAGCCTGGGCGCTTGGGTCGGTAAGCGACGGCATTCTTTGATTGCTGAAAGATATACTGCCTGATCGGGACTAGTACTTGGCTGAATATCCACATCTGCCAAGACTTTCCAGCCAGACACCTTTAAAGCTGAGCTGCTGAGATACAGCAATCAATGGACGACCTTGATGATCTCCACGCCTTTGTTCAAATGTAGTTGTTCGCGGCCGCCGTGTGAGTGGCTACGCTGGTCTCGAGCCAACGCGGCGCCGGTATCGATCAGAGATGTCTCACTCCCGCAAATACAAACTATGACAAGCTGTAGGAGCCTAGGTACGGTACCAGTCATGGCAACCGGATCACCTCACGTCTTCACCTCACGTCTTCCTTGGTATGAATGGTACACAGGCACTGTGTTGATCCCAGCAGACAATACTCCTAAGGGTCACCTTCCTGCAGACTGACATGCAGACGCTACTCGACCTTCTCGGATGAGACGACCATCCTCCTCGGTAGGAATGCACACTACAAAAGCTAGGTGAAACTCACAAACTTCGATAGCCTGGAGTCTTGTCATCAGCCAGCACGACACGTCTCGCAGACGCCGTGATGAGTTTGATGAAGCGCGTCCCTCACTTCACTTACCTGGGTCAAGCTTCAACCAGTATTTGAGTTTCTCCTTGGCGTTATGACACAACATCATTTTCAGTCCGAGATCTCTTCTGGTTGGTGTTTGGCATCTCCAGTCTATCTTGACGAGAGAGCATTCAGTTTTCTCTCGCTCAAACGTCAGAGGAAAACAAGGTTGATGTAGATGTGGTTGGTGGTGATTACCTCGTGGACTGTGGCGAACAGGACAAGGTCCATGTCAGAGACTCCTGTCGTTTGAACTCGTGGGGAAGTATAGCGAACTACGTGATTGAACAACTGTGAAGAGATTTTCGCGGCAATTTTACTAAGAGACCTACTTCGTCCATCTTCAGGGCCTTGGGGTACACACGACGTGGGCAAGCGCTGAGATATAACAAAGTCAGCCTCAATGGCCAATCTCGAGAGTCCCCGCGAGGCCAAGTCTCTTGTATTGAGAGCATAAGCTTGCTCGATCCAAAAAAGAAGGCAGACCTGGAGTTCTATCGGCGACCAGCCAGAAATTCCCGATGCTGCCGTATTCAATCCATCTGGCCAAACAGCTCAGACTACAAATAATGATCGATCAGATCAGGGCGGCACACCAAGGGTCATACCGCCGTCCACCGCAAAAACCTGGCCAGTGAGCCACGAGGATTGCTTACTACACAGGAATAGAGCTGTGCCTGCGATATCCTCGACGGTCCCCAGTCGAGGCCAGGGAGTGGCCTTCTTCATGTGCTTGATAATATCTCCGTCCTCGAAGTTCTTGCGGGCCATCCCGGTAGCCACTACGCCTGGGGCTATACAGTTGATGTTGATCGAGTCCTGCGCGTGGTCTAGCGCCCCGGCGCGGGTCATGTGGTTGATGGCCGCCTTCGTCGCCGAGTACGCCACCTCATACGGGAAGGCAATGCTGCCGGCGCAGGACGAGACATTGACAATCTTACCCCGACTTCCCCATTCCTCGTCGACCTCCTGCTTCAGAAATTGCTGGATGGCCAAGCGATTGCACTTCGAGGTGCCTAGCAAGTTGACGTTGGCCATCTTTTGCCACAGGTCATCGTCCTCGACGGCGAACTTCCGGAACGGTGCCCAGTAGCCTGCACAGTTGACGACGATATCTAGACGTCCAAATTTCTGTAAGGGTTCGCGAGTTAGTTTCTGAATCTATCATGTACAAGTCAATCCAGCGGGGGGGAATGTGGCGAACCGCAATGCCTTCGCTGAAGGCTTTTTCAATGTCTGACATGATGGAAATGTCCACTTTGAAAAACACGGCTTGTCCGCCTTGCGCGAGAATCACATCAACCGTGGTCGTCTGCAGGTCCTTTTCGAATCCCTCTGGGTTCGCCTCTGGCTTGAGATCGCAGCAGATGATAGCGACGCCCTGGTTCGCAAGGCCAAGAGCAATTCCTCGACCCATGCCACTGCTCGCACCGGTGACGAGGGCCACTTTACCCTGCAACGTCTTTTGCGCCATGATAAACCAGCGTCGCTGCGAGTCGTATATTCCTATTCAATTTGCGGGGTTGGTGATGAGGTGGCTAATCAAGCTTTTATGCGCCTCACAGTTCGGCAAACCGGTATCCTGTATCAGGGCAAATGCTGACCTCAATCAATGTTTATCTAGGCAAGCAAGTTGACATTTAATTTGAAAAGAGTGCCACAGACTGACGATGTGCCGTCCACGCTTGTATACTCTTGCCATGGCCAAGGATCGAGGATCCGGGGTTGGACGGTGCCATGTATTCCCCCTGAAGATAGTCCGGTGCCCCGCCGCGGTAACTTTTGGCTGTGTGTTTTTAGGTACGAACATATTCGAATCACACCGTGTCATATCATTGCCTGGGGCACCCAAAATAATGGGGCAAGTTGGATTTTGTGATTTATGCCGGCGACTTATACAAAAGGTTGTGTCGACATCTCATAAGGACGGGGACCACCACGCACTGAAAATCGACAAAAGGCACATCGCATCATACCCTGTCCTTCTCCTCATCCGTCCCATACTTCAAAGCACATTTCTACTAAACGTCGAGAGTCGACAACGACAGAATGCCCGACATGAAAGGCAAGGTATTTGCCGTGACCGGTGCTGGCTCAGGCATCGGCAGAGCCACGGCGGTGAGGCTAGCAGAGCTGGGAGCTCAAGGCGTCGCAATCAGCGACGTGAATGAGGCCATGTTGGAGGAAACAAGACAGCAATGTACGCACCCACACCCTCACCCTCACCACTGAAATGTCCACATGAGCCTTTCTCCTCATATACACGTGTGTTCGAGGCTGATTTGGATGTTTTCTCAAAGGCAGCCGGTATGCGACGAAAGTGACAGTAAAAAAGGTCGACGTGGCCAATACCGACGAGGTCGATCAGTGGATTCGCGACGTCGTCGGGGACCATGGCAGGTTGGACGGCGCGGCAAACGTCGCTGGCATTGCGGGCGGCGAAGGCCAGATTACAGAGGAGATAGTAAGTCCTGACCAACAACGGCCACCACCACCACCACCACCACCATCCTGTCCCGTCTTTATCCAGACCTCTCCAGTCCCGTCATGTCCTGACTCCTCCAAGGTCCAAAAAGACTGGGAGCGAATGATCTCGGTGAACCTGACCGGCGTGATGAATTGCATGCGGGCCCAACTCCGAGAGATCTCGCGGCCGGGAGGCTCCATCGTCAACGTGTCCAGCACATCTGGCCTCCGAGGTCTGCCGCGCAATGCGGCCTATGCCTCGAGCAAATTTGGCGTCGTTGGCCTCACGGAGTCGACGGCCGCAGAGTACGGGAAGCTGGGGGTCCGGGTCAACGCCTTGTTGCCGTACGTAAATCCCCCCCCTCCCCCCCCCCTCTCTCTGTGGAATACAATGAGCACAGCGCTAATAATCCGCTTATAGAGGTCCGATCGACACCAAGATCTTCCGCGACGGAGAAAAGAAAGGCCTCTTTGATTCCGACCTCCTCAGCGCAGGCACCCTGCTGGGCCGGATGGGCCAGGCGGACGAAGTGGCCAAGGTCCTGGTGTTTCTATTGAGTGATGATGCGTCGTACGTGACGGGCGGTGAGTCTTTTTCATTTATTTACGCTTTCACAGCATGTCTTCCCTATTAGCAAGAACGTCCAAGAGGACTAACAAAGACTGCGAATCAGCACGCTGGACTGTCGACGGTGGGTACTCTGCCTGTGGATTCTACAGGTCTGGATGAGTTGGGCTGTTGTGGATCGATTGATCGACCATGCCGTCGGTCTACCTCCTCAACGGCTGAGGGTAGGTCGCATGAGATAAAACACTAAGCACGCTCCTCTCAAGATCTTCAGACAGGACATACCAGATTTGGGCTGGCTAGTTTTTTCCCAGATGTATTTCATACTATTCTAGGACTCTAGGACTTTTAGGTCTGAAGTAAATCATCCATCTATAGAGCGCGAGTCAAACAGTCCTGGTTGATGTGGCCGATGAATGCCTGTGAGCGGTGCTTCTCCGTCTTTGTCGTGATCGGCTTGACATGGTCCAACAGCCGCTGGAAGATATCGGAGGCTTCGAGCGCCTCCCATGCCTCTTGTGACCGAGTCCTAGAAGAAGCTTCTTGTTAGCATCCTATCACATCATATACTATGCCAGGTGTCGTGGGCATGGCAAGTGTGCGGTGTGGACTGCTGATGGGAACTGCTGGTGTAACGTAACGTACCTGATATAGAGACTGACCAGACTCAAATCATTGACTTCTTTGAGGACGGCGAAACTCTGCACCGCACCAAAGGGAGCAACCCCATTCCCGGCCGTGGCCTCGACCAAGTCGGCACAATCAGCCGCGACACCCAAGAGCTGTTTGCGCCTGCCCTCGGCGGCCGAGAAATGCACGACGCAGACGAAACTGTCCTGCCTGTCCCGGTCGGGGTCGTCCTTGCGGGTCAAAAACCCGCCGAACAGGTCGTAGTAACGAAGGTCGTAGTCAGGGCTGCCGATGCCCTGGACGGTGCGGAGCAGCTTGGCGTCGTCGACCTTGCGCATCTCGGCCTTGAACTCGTCGCTGGAGACGTGGTCGAGGAAGAACCCCGTCGCGTGGTAGTAGCCCTCGAGGCCCCAGAGGGTGTCGGTCTCGCCGTCCAGGTCGTGGCCCCAGTAGTAGGAATTCGAGTACCGCTCCGTTTTGGAGACTTTGCACAGGCCGGCGAGAACTTCGCGCCACTGGGCGTTGTGAAATAGAAGATCATTTAGTACGTTTCCCCCTCCTCGCCTTGGGGGATCATCTGGGAGAGAAAAAAGAAACTGGGCTAGATGTGAATGATGAGTGTGTGAACATTGTTTAACTCACCTTTTCCAACGCCCCGTCTCTGCTCACCACGCGGGCAATGACGAAAAAGAGCGGTGCCCCCATTTCTCTGGTTGTCTGTTGCGGTCGCTCGCTATTCCGGTCTTCCACGTCTTGGGGTCTTGCAAGGTTATTATGTATCACTGTGCTGAAAATAAGACTGACCTGCAGATCAGTTTGTATGCCGGAGAAAACCGAATGGTTCTGTCCAATCTGATCTATAATTATGATCTATAGATCTATAGTCTTGAAGACACAAGAAACGAAGATAGTTGAGGTGGCAGGGGTGGGCACAGAACTGCAAGCCTCAGCAACAAATGTCCTGACTCTTCCAACACCTCTGAGACACAAATACCATGTCAATTCTCTCATCTACCTACCTATCTACCTTCCTTGTGTTGTCGAAGATGATCCGTTTGGAAACTTTTGGTTCTGATTGGCCGGACTAATTGTGGTCCCCCTGAGAAGGGGGGTTTTTCCGCCTGTGAATGATACATGATATTCCTCCGGACCCCCAACAATCGGCGTAATTCTTTCAATGCTCCGCCAAAAAAACTGGGGTGGTGGATCTTGGCTCGGAGAAGCATTTGGGACCTGTGCATATTATAAGACAGATATGGGGATTAAAAAGGAGGAAAGAGGTGGTCGTTTCGCTTTGTCGCGCGGAGTGAACGGTTGGGTTGCTTGACCTTGGTGCCACATGTTAAAGGACGTCCTGACATGAATGGAGAAACATGTAATTGGTCCTACAAATTGATCATGTAGGGCTCGCTTTACGGTATCGTTGGTGCTGAATCTTCGGCAGGCGATGAATCACAACCCATCTCGCCAGTTTGTACAGTATGTAGAATCTGGCTCGCTGGGTTCAGACGATCGTCTCTATAGATCTGAATACAGGAGGGTTGCCGACAAGCTGGTGAGCCCTCACAGCTCCCTTGTATTTATATTGCTCTTAACCCAATTCAACACCATTGCGAGCTCTTTTTGTTAGACCCGCTAGTCATAAGAGAGAGCACAACAAATCCTCTTCCTCTTTGTCCGCCTCAGCCATGCCGATTCGTGAATAGGTAGTCGTTGACTGGTCCAGTCTGTCCAGCAGCAGAAATTCATCCGCTTTCCTGCCGTCTCTGTCGTAAGCGACCATGTGAAGGCACCAGCAGCGATACAGACTCTTATCGAATTGCTCAACCTCGTCCACTATACAAAGGACGTCCTCTCCATTCACGAACCCCTCGGCAACACCACATTCTTCATAATCTCTCTTCCTCACGCCGGGATGAGATGACAGGTCCGGTGTCACTCTTTGCAGCATGCCCCTGACAAGAATTGTTCCGCCCGCTTTCACTCGTCCATAAGTCGACCCTGGCGATGGCCCAAACATGACGGGCTGGGAGGTCGGTTCATACATTTCGGGATCCTTCTCAACCTAACCTTGTTGCCTTTCGAATTTCCCCTGCATGACGCCGCGGTAGCCATTTCAGATGAGACTCTTGAGAACTTGGTTGATGATTATTACAGTCCTACATGCCTAGAACCTTTTCTCCAAAATTGTCAATGACCTATTTGCATACAGGTATAACGACTCGGCGTTGCTGGGCTCCCCTGTCCACACGATTCAAGATTGTTGTTGGTTTAAAAACATCCTACCATGGTGACAACAGAAGTTTCTGTGATAGTTCCAGTGGATACCACGACAGGGTTGACGACAGTCGAGTGATAGGTCGTGGCAAAGTGTGCTGTGGTCACCGTGTCGACCTGACCGCAGCGAAACGTGGTATAGTTGACTTGGTTGTGATTTATTTTGTACGTCATACATTTCGGATAATCCTGATCCTCGCCACTAATGTCGTTGGGATTTATCTGTTAGTATATGGACAGTAGGAAGACCTTGAGGGGAAGATTCCTACCAGACGGCCGTTTTGCTGGAACATCCAGTCGTGGCACAAGACAAGCTGCTTTCAGCCTGATCGACACATTTGGTTGGGATGGCACAATCGGAAACGAATTCCCCATCGCTATCCACAGCGCAGCAGGCAATTGCCATATTTTTATTGTCATATGCGCAGTATTGATCGGATGGACAATCGAATTCGCGCAAACATGCATTGTCCAAGTCGTCGACAGATCTGAGGATCAGAGAGGACTCAGGCATGGCTGCGTACAAGGGAGGCCAACCTGATAAACCGGTTGAGGCAATCGTCGCGGTGGCCGTTGAACAAGTCGGAACAGCGCTTGCACTGGCACCAGATACGATGGTCGCAAGAGAAAGGACACCGAAAGACAGCATATCGAACATATTTGGTCAAGGTGAGGTTGAGTGCTCGATATCTCTGAGGGTTCGCGCGGATGGGAGCACATGCCGGATGGTCTTATACCTTGTCTCACGTCGATTTGCCGCACAGAGGTCGATATTTGCTTGCATTCATAATTGACCTCAGCTTCAGCCTTACCATGTCGCCTCTCTCGCTCCTCACACCACCAACTCTCCAAAATCCACCCAATCGATCCAAGGCGAAAGTTCGTATTCGCTTGCGCTGGCCACAGAGTTGGTCACAATCGAATGCACAAATCGAAAGACGATGCTCGGCCAAGGTGGTATTGTACGACTGAAGGCAGAACTGATAATCAAAAAGAAGCCATCATGCATTTATCTCCTGAGACACGCAGAACTCGTTGCCACGTGGACGTTTGTGTCGAAAAGACCACATGTGAACCGTTGATGTCGGGCACTCGGCCAGTAGGTTCCCTCCTCCTTCAGAACCAAACATCATATCTACGGACGACTGCTCGCACGTCTCAAAGACTTTTAGTGAAAAGAACTCGCTAGCACCACAAACAGTTGGTGACGGACAAGTCTCTGTACTTCATTCACAAGCACGTTGGACGTTGGACCGCGGCCATGCCTTCAACAGCTGTCAAGGATAAATTCTTCCACTTTGTCCTGACAGCTGTCACGACAGCATTCTTCACCATGACCGCTTTGTTCGGCGCATACTCGACGTCGGCCACCTCGATCTCTCTGGTCGTGAAGAGGTTCAGCTCAGCGATCGCCGTTTTGAGAATCTTACAAAGCTTGACCTCTGCCTCAACCTCGTTTCTCCTCAACTATACCCTCGAAGTCATCCAGTGGACCTTGTGCAGTCGAAGAGATGGACTGCGCCTTCTGAGCTTTCTTAGCATTTCCCCAACTACCGGCTTTCCTGGTATGTACCAAGTGATCCGGAGGGGAAGATGGAAAGATTGGGATCGAGTGTGGGTGGTGGTGAGGTCAGTACAGTCCTCTAGGCAGCCCGTCACCCCTTACCCTTACGCTGAACAGGCTCATCCTCATGGCAAGTTCTTGGGTCGCTGGAATCGTCTTATTCAGTTTGTCATCCTCGGCGCATATCTCCCATTGTCCATTTCGCTCACGTCGACCGTCTAGTCAAAACCAAAGTCGCGACAGTTTACGATCCTTACTACACATTCAGTGCTACGGCTGGCGTGGGGCTGTTCAACGGATCGTTGGCGAGGCAGATGATAAGTACTTTTCACGGGACCATCACATATCAGGTCCTGGCCTACTCATACAACTTTGTCACCAATACCCAATTCTCCGTCAGGTCGCCGCCCGTGGCATGCTCCGGACACTGCGACTCGTACATCTTTCCAGGCGCACTTTGGTCACTGCAACCTCCATTCCCGAGGGATGCACCACTTGACGCCGTCGTCAATATTGGCGTATCACCCGCGATACAATTGGACTTTATGCGCGGTCTTGGTATCGGTGACACATTTTCCCCCCAGGACTGCACCGTTTACCATGAGAATGGGGTCCGATATGGCTTGATGGTGTGTTTGGCAAAGAGCAAGCTGCACCCTGAGTCAACTATTGCTGGTGGGTGTGAAAAAAAAAACCCCTCGCACCCAGATCCCTCTCGAGTGCTAATCTGGTCTCGATCTGTGGCTAGGTTTGTTTTTATGCTCCGAGGTTCGTGAGGGAAGTTGTATCACGTCTCGCGTTCCATTCAGTCTCACTACAACCCTGACGGTGTACGGTCTCAGCACTTCGACCGCTTGTTCCAGGGGGAATAACAGCATCCTATCTATCGCTGATGTCGGGAAACCGGCTGTGCACGAGGTCGACGTCGGCGCACTGGGCTCAGCGCTGGATTGGCTTCTGAACTCCACCGCACAGGGGCTGCCACCGGCGTCCTCTCTCATTTTCTTGTTCTCGAATGCGGCACCAGGGGCAAACTACGATGAGTGGTCCATCATCACGTATCCGTCGCTGGAGAGCATCCTCGCCTTCCCGATCTGGCAGTTCAGCGTCAAAGGGGGTGGTTCCACGGCAGAATCACTTCCGCCCGAGTTCCACACCTCTGCTTCCCTGTCCAACCCCCTCGACAAGATCGTACTCAACCAAGCGGCCTTTCTCGTCTACCTTGTCCTCCAGACGACCGTGGTTGCCTTTCTCTGGGTGGTTTTGCTCTGGCGCTGCCTCTGGAAGTCCAGCACTCCCCAATTGTCGGCATATCCCTTGATCGACTTTTCCGCCAAACTGGACACTCAATACAAGATTGGAGAGTTTCGTCCAACGTGTGACCTGAAGAAGGAAGTCGCGACCGACGCGGAGAGCAAGGAAGTCATTGACGCTTTGGTCGAGGTGATGGTACTCGATCGAGCTTTGGGCGAAGAGAAGCTTCTGCGAAATCGGATTTTGATGATGTAGCTGTTGAAGCGCGCGGCAACAGAGCCCAACGAGGCTGTACAGTTTCGACTGGCCAGTACAAAGGCCGCTCACTCTGCAAAGCCCTGGCCAGTCGACCTCGCCATCTGTACGTACTTGTGTACTCGTACAGATATCTCACGCTTCTGAATGTAGCCCCGGAGAAGAATTATCTCCCAAACTATCATTGTACAAGCACAAAATGCGTCCTCGGCTCCTGTCCACAGGAGTCGGACTCTCACTATCCTCTGACCATGGGTAAGAGATCGCCAAGACGGGCATGTGGACGAATTTCGACCACTGCATTCCCAGATATGGTTGTCCTCCCAGCAAACACGCTCCGCTGCAATGTCAATGGCGCCAGGCAGAGTGTAGAGATGAACGTTGAATTGGGATTATGTTGAGTGAGACGGTGAGCTCGAATTGAATAGTAGTTAGAAGGGTATTGTGGCTTCTCTCACAATGTGATTTCGTCTCATTGTGAGCAACAGGTAAACACCAATTCCAAGCCCTTTTAATTCAGCTAGCTCTTCGAGCCCAGGTGTGAACGGTCGTCTGTCGCTTTCCTGGTCTTTGCAGTCTTCGCGCCATATTTCCTCTTCTTGCTTATCGAATTGCATCACTTCGGTCTCGGACTTTTGAAGCAAACGCTCATTGCAGTCAAAAGCCAGCACGAACGGCTGAAGCGGCACTGCAAGACCAATCGGCATTGCGGAGAATCAACTCCGGTCTTTGAGTGTCTATTATTGCGACATGTTTCGACACCGTCCAAAAGTCCATAATTGGAGACTCGACATTTCCAACCGAGGCTTAATTTGCAGGCTTCATCGTCTCTACCAATCACGACGGCCAGTAAATACCGAGGAAACCCACCGATGGGGGGAAAAAAGGACACTGACTCTGCATTTCTTTGATCGATACATCAAGCCCAAGACAGGATGGCGCCAGATGGGAAAACGCTGCATGACTCGGTGGGTGGGTTAAGAATGACTTTCTCCCCAAGAAGAAATACGAAGGTCTGTGGGTTGCTGGTGTCGATACACCACCCAGAATGAGAATGACCAAGGCGGAAGGCCAGCCAGACGTCTCTCAGGCCGAATGTCACGATCCCCAAGATGTCCACGCTCTCGGTGTCGCCGCCCCAGATGGCCCCTTCGAATTGCCAGAGAAGGCTGTCGAGGTGCCCGTGGCAGGGACGCCTTCATCACACAACTCGATACCGTTGATGGATTTGGAGAGAGACGTTGTCGGCTGGGACGCGGTGGACGATCCTGCTAACCCCAAGTGAGCCGCCCTGTAATCGCTAAAGTGGGTGGGGAATGGAGTGTTGACCTGAAGTTTGCAGGAATTGGAAACGGAAGAAAAGGGGCTTCTTGATGGTGCAGGTGGCTACCATGGCGACTATCAGGTGTGTTACTCGAGACGGAAAGAGTTGTCGACTTCGAGATGGGACAAAGAGGTGTGCTTACCGGTGTCTGCAGTCCCATGGCTTCCTCACTCTGCGCTCCAAGTATAGAAAGTACAATGAAAGACCTACACGAGTCGTCTCGAGTGCTCGGATCTCTCATGATCACCATCTACGTCCTCGGGTACGCCGTAGGCCCCCTGTTCCTGGCACCTCTCTCGGAAATCTACGGTCGATATCCTGTGGTCATGATATCTTCCTGGATGCTTGTAGCATGGCTTTTGGGATGTGGCTTCGCGCCCGACATGGCGAGTCTCATTGTCATGCGTTTCCTGGCTGGACTAGGCGGATCGGCCATCATCACCATCTCGCCGGCCGTGGTGGGAGATCTCTATCCTGTTGAAAGACGGGCTTTTGGCTCCGCCATCATTGCAGGGAGCCAATCTCTTGGTCCTATCGGTACGAAGCAAATCTCTGCCAGATTCTACGCGTGGATAATACTGATGCGATTCGCAGTGGGACCAATTTGCGGAGGGTTCATCACCGAGTATCTCACCTGGCGATGGGTATGCTCCCCTAGTCTCTTGCTAAAAGGCTCGGGCACGTTCAATTGACACCGATGCAAGGCATACTGGATCCTGGTGCTTTGTGCCGGATCGACCTCCGCAGTCCTCACCCTCTTTATGCACGAATCCAACGCTGTCGTCCTCCTGGAGCGAAAGGTCCGAAAGCTGAGGAAGACGCTGGGTCGACCGGAGCTGGTGTCGGCTGTTCAACACCGCATGAGCGCACACGAGCTGTTGAAAGTCAGCCTGATCAGGCCGTTGAAGTTAAGTCGTGTCGAGTTGGTAATCCGATGGCTGGCTGATGGTTGAGTTTAGCTCTTGGTCAAATCCCCGATTGTCTTGTTCATTAGCATCTATGTTGCGACTGCCTATGGCTTGTTATGTGAGTGCTTCAAACTCTGCTGTCATTGACCTATCGCTTGCTTCTTGACTGACCGTGCTGCAGACCTCATGTTCACCACCCTTCCGACTGTATTTCAAGAATCCTATGGCTGGTCTCTTCAGCTCACCGGTCTCTCTTATCTTGGACGTGAGTTTGCAGTCTGGTTCCCATACCAAAATAGCCACGAGCTGGAATCTAACAGTGTGCACAGTTGGATTTGGAACATTTGTGCGCCATGCCCTCTTGACTCTGTATCGAGGTATTCTTCTAACGGCGCCACTGTATAGGCGGCATTGTTTGCTCTGATCAAGTACAACGACGCACAAGTCGTGAAGCTCATGAAGGAAAACAACGGCGTATTTGAACGTAAGGTCCATTGCTGCTCTATACTTGCAGATTCCAGGCTGACCATGTTCAGCTGAAATGCGACTCTCCACGACAACATATTGTGGGATCATGCTGCCAATATCTCTGATCTGGTATGGCTGGGTAACAGACAAACGAGTTCACTGGTATGTTCCACCGAAGAGGAGTAGCGGTGTGTGTGTGCGTGCGCAACGGTGATTCACATTTCTGATCAGGTTCTCGGCCATCGCCGGCACCGTGCCGTTCGGTATTGGCATGTTCGGCATCTTCCTCCCCTTCCAGACCTACATGGTCGACGCCTTCCCCATGCATGCAGCCTCCGCCATTGCCGCTCCGACCGTCATGCGTTCGCTCTTTGCAGCTTTCTTGCCCCTGGCGGCGCCACCGCTCTACCAGAACCTAGGCTTGGGCTGGGGGAATACCCTGTTGGGGTTCGTGGCTCTGGCCATGGTTCCCATTCCGTTGGCGTTTTACAGGTAGGATACCGCTGGATACAATGACGCCGCTCGCTAATCTGGTCTTAGGTATGGCGGGAGAATCAGGAGGAAATTCCCGGTTCGTTTGTAGCACGAGGTGGTAGACAGGCGTTGAAAGATGTCGGCACCTCTCCAGAAGGGATGTGAGAGAGTGTTTTGGTATGATGTAAGGCAGCCGAGCAAAGCCTGGGACAAAATCTCTTTCATCTATAGAAGGTAATGGAGGGAAAAGCATTAGATCCGGACAAGAGAATGCGGCGTAGTATGGAATTCAAATAGGATACCTCGTAGTTGAGGGCAATATTGCGTGACATTGGCCCACCTTACTGTCTCTCTCTCTCTCTAGCGACATCTCGCCTTTCCCTTAACGAGACATTACTGAATCACAAATGCCAAATGCCTGTACATAACTTATTCTCAGCCTCGTAACTCCATCCCTTGCCAAGAAAGTCGTAAAATCAGCCTTGCAGCGACGTCATCATCAGGCTGCGCCTTGCAAGGTCGTTGCTTGGCATCACACCGCCGGGGCCTTTTTCATCTTTGACGACCTCGGAAGGTAACACAGTTTGCCTGGTTTGTGCAAATATCAAACAGCGAAGCAATGTCTTGCTTGACCACGACGTCTTCCACCATCAAGTCACCCTCGTGTTCCCCGTTGTTACAGCTCAAAGGATTGAAGTAGCAGTCTGCGTCTCTCGAAGATACCAAAGTCGGTTCAGATCAGATCAGATCAGATAATAGGCTTCGCGCCCCTCCTCGTCTCAAGGGACACAGGTGCATGAGCTGTATCTCTTAGATAGAGTTCTCGAAAGATTACTCTCCAGGTAATGTGTCATGTCCACGCCGCAGGCGGAAACCAAGGCCGAGGCCGAGGCGCTTGTGCCTCAGTTCCAGCTCGAAAGGGTTCTCAACCAAGGTGAGAGAGAGAAAGAAAGAGAGAGATGCGCCCAGTTTTAGTCGGCGAGCCGGCATCTAAGTCGGATGCGCTATTGATTTGCTCAATCCTTGACATGTTGTTTGCATTCTACTCTCGCGCACATCCGTTCTGACCGAGATCCCGGGCCAGACCAGAATGGACGACGGATCTCTCTGCTCGGCAGCATCGCCGGCCGGCCGGCGCTCATCACGCTTGAACGGGCGGCGTTCCCCACGGAGCCGGAGCTCGTGTCGTCGCTCCTGAAATCTCTCATCAACACCACCAACCTGGGCGCCAACGACATCTACAGGTGGTACATGGCGAACCGGTCAATAGACGCATCATCTCCATCTTCCACCAGCGCCCCGTCAACGTCACCATCTACGACCTCGTCGCCCCCGATCATCCCAGACTTCAAACTCAACATGATCTATCCGTGCTCGCCACAGCATATACGGAAATACTCGGCGCAGCGTGTGCGCATGGTCACGGAAACACCGCACATCTACGCCACGCACATAAGGCCATACATAGCCAGCCAACGCGCCGCGGGCCGACTCGACTGGGTGTTCAACATCCTCGAGGGCCGCACGGAGCAAGAAGACGTCATCGCCCGGGTCGACTGGGACTCTCGCGCCAACACGGGCTTTCTCCTGCTGCCGGACCTGAACTGGGACCGCAAAACCGTCGAGGGCATGCACCTGCTCGCGCTCGTGCAGCGACGGGACATCTGGTCCCTACGCGACCTGAGACGGAAGCACGTCCCCTGGCTCAAGGCCATGCGCGAACAGATCGTCGCGGCCGTCATCGCCAACGTCTTCCCGCCGCACCAGGGCCACGGCCACGGCGAGCAGCTCGACCCCGACGAGATCAAGTGCTACCTGCACTACCAGCCCACGTACTACCACCTGCACGTGCACGTGGTGCACGTCATGCTCGAGGCCGGCACGACCCAGAGCGTCGGCAAGGCGTTTGGTCTCGGCAACCTGATTGCCCAGCTGGAGGGGATGCGGGGGGACGACGACGAGGCGGGCATGCACGAGGTCGACCTGCACTACTTTCTGGGCGAGGAGAATGAGTTGTGGAAGAAGTGTTTTGGTCCGCTGAAGAGGGGGGAGGCGGTCGAGTTGGGGGGTTGAACACCAGAAGGAGTTTCTGGGCTGGGCTAAGCTAGGCTAGGCTAGGCTAGGCTAGAAACAGTCTCTAATATATCTCCATCCCCATCTCCCCTTTGTAGGTTCCTCCCCTGGAACCTCACCCACCGTGCCCCCCTTCATCGCCCACGCCCCAGATGGGCACGAGTCAATGTTGAGTCAGGGCTAGGTCGGATGAACGACCACCCACCCGTTCGGTATATTTACCATAGTCATAGCCATCATTCTAGGTAGGGTCAAAAGA
This sequence comes from Fonsecaea monophora, assembly GCF_001642475.1. NCBI lineage: Eukaryota > Fungi > Ascomycota > Eurotiomycetes > Chaetothyriales > Herpotrichiellaceae > Fonsecaea > Fonsecaea monophora. Next base: position 115,934 of record NW_019174023.1, read on the forward strand.
GATTCCTAACCCCGGCTTACACACGCTCTCTCTCTCTCTCTCTCCCATCCGCGTTAACGTCATCTCGCGATATATTATTATTATTATTGTTGTTGTTGTTGTTGTTGTTATCATCACTATCAAAAAGGGACCAGCTTCTCCGTTTCGTCAGTCAGGCTACGTGGCAAGGTAGGTACGACTTTGACCAGAGTAGAAGCCGTGCCGATGACCAGATACGGGTGGGGGAAAGGCTGAACCTGACGGATACAAGGGGGTCGTCGAGGAGAGGGTATCAATTGGTCTTGCTCGATGAAGGATCTGCTTCGAGGAGGCTTGGAGACAGTCAACCAAGTCATACGACCGAATGGGGCTGGAGCAACGCCAACCCTCACTGAGCTAAAAGGGGTATTTTCAGCCTCATCGGGCCATCAGACTGACAGAAAAGACTGACACACAGCTCCGAACGGCCTCGCCATGGTTGGGCAGCAGAACCTGCATGCAGGGCAACACAGAATTTTTCGCAGAGGTAACACATACGCATGGCTGTGAGACCGTCATGTTACACGACCAGGCAGTCGCTGAATAAGACTGTGGCATCAACATATGCATGCGTTGTACCCATCCTCGTATGCCTTTGCGGATATGGGTATGTTACACAGATTTTGACACGTATTTTACTTTCTCGTACTCCAGGCTACACCGCCCCCCAATGACCAACTCCTCCAGGCCCGTGAGCCTTGCATATCCATGAGAGAGTGCAGGGCGGTCGTCGGTATGTAAAAGGAGAGACTCTGTTCCATCCTGAAAAGTTTTGAGCTGGGCCAACTTGAACCTTTTGGAGAATATTGAATCATGACGAAAGAAATGAGAATCTATCAGGCTGCCGTCGACCTGGATAAAGTCTTGACAGAGAACGGGATCGGATATGGGTGTTTCGGGGGCTGGGCCATCAATGCAATTGGTTGCGATCGTGGCACAAAGGACATTGACTGTCTCGTGGGCGCCGAAAAGGACGACATCGCCCGGGTTTTCTCGGATCAGCCCGGTTGGCATCAAATTCCTGGTCAGAGAGAAGACTACATCGCTTTCCTCGTAGGGGAGAAGACGGAAAATGTCCTGGTGGAGATGTTTCCCTGTAAGCCTGGATTTTCCAAAGTTGTACCAATGTCACTGATTAAGGAAGCAACCACCAAAGCTTCGGTGGGCACCGAGGCCATCAAATCCATGATGCAGAGCATTGCAACCCGAACAGTCCCGGTTCGAGGTTATTCAATGCGAGTGTTGGAAATCGTGTACATTTTCAAGGGAAAGGTCAACGCGGCAGCAAACCGGTCCAAAGTCTCCGACAGCAACGACATCGAGTACGTGCACGCTCATTTCGAGTCGACTCTCCGAGAGCACGTGCATCAAATCAACATTCAGGATGTTGGCAAGGCCATCAAGAGGTACCCTTCGCTGTCCAAGGTGTTTAGCAATCTTGGTATCGATGTCAAAGAGGCAGTCGAACAAGCAGGAAGCCTCGAGATCACCTCCATGCATCCTCCTCCGTTCCTTTGTCAAAAAGCCATGTTGGAATAGTGGCTCGTGTATGACCTATAGGTTGACCGACCTTGTCACCAGGAATTCCTTTTGACTCTGTCTACAGCCACGGGGCAAAATTCTCTTCAGCCAGATCTCATTTTGCGTCTTCAGCTGTTGCGGGACTTGCTGGACTCGCGGGACCCCTCGTTGATTGCTGCAGACGGCGGTTCCACGATACACAAATTGGGCGGACCAGTGTGTGTGACCAAATATCCAGCATCGAATGCTTTTGGCGCCACTCCAATGAGGAATTTGAGATTTGAGGATGTCGGAACAAAAAGCAGAATTCCAAGGGTTGGACAAATATTTCGGGTCGCATGTGTTTTTGAGGGCTGGAGCATGGTGCGTAACGACAAGGATCTTGCTTTCCGCATTTGCTTGCGTAACGTCCTGTACGCATGTCCTGAGCCATTCAGTGTCTCGGTAGTGTTCTGCGTTGTGGCTTTCCACAGTCCAGTCACCGATGTGGCTGAAATCCGCAACTTTCATTCTGACCCACAACTCGGACTCGCTTGGTATAGACGTGTGCAACGTGCATCCGAGGATGGCTATTCTTCGATTCAGGCGGAACATGGTTCTGTTCAAAACCGTCAGTTTGCCCCCTAGACATGGCTCTTGCTCCAACGACCGGGCCGTTTCGAGCCCTTCCTGTCTGAGGATGCCATAGAATTCGTGGTTTCCAAGGACGAGAAAAACCCGCCAAAACCGTTGACATTGTATGGTGAGAAACTCCAGGTATTTGCCATAGTCCTTGAGACGGCCAATATCGCCTGCCAGGACTAAATACGGCGACACTCGAGGGATCTCAAAGTCGTAAGTTTGCTGGCTCTCCAGATGAAGATCTGACATATATTGAAGCGATACCGAGTGTTTATGGGCTGCCAGGCGAGATATTGTGCTTCGGAAAAGGGCGAGGGCGACTAAGCAAGCCCGTTGAAAGGCTGATTTCCAAGATCGACCGTTTTGGCTGCCTGTTTCCCGGTCGTGAAGCGGCTCTTGCGTACCTGGGATCTTCATCAATTCTCGTTCATCTTGACAGAGATAATCGCTCTCCAAAAATAGATTTTGACGTTGTGGCCTGGTTCCTATCACGCCGATCACGTATTTCAGCTCTTCTTCTCGACCAGGGTCGAGATGCGTGTTGCACCAGGCTTCACTCAGCACCATTCCATCAACAAGTTGCTCCACGCAGACAGCACAGTATATATCTTGCGTTTCACAAAACCTCCTCAGCAGTCCCTGCAAGAGCGATGACAGACGGGGGATAGGGATCCTGGATAGCTCGGAGATATCGGTGGAGAAGTTGAACTCGTTGCTAAAGAAAGGACGAGCTGAACTGTATGCAGAACGGTCAACTATTGAATGCTTCAGCGGTTGAAGGTGGAAATGCGTGTCAGGAAATATGACAAGAGTCAGGTAGTCTTCTTCAATAAATGCTTCAAAGCGAGGATATGGCTTCTTCCAGTCAGCGTGTTGATCGGTCCATGCTGTGCGTACGAAAACATCGTTGTGGGCATTGATCAGTTTGGTGGCGGCATCTAGCTGCGAATGCGGGACACAAATACCCAGGGTCTAGTATAATAAGTTAAGCTTCTTTTGTTTCTGTCACATAGGACTCACATTGAGTATCCGAGGCACATTGTAGTAATTCAACGCAACTTCTTCGACAACGCAAAACACAATCTTCTCACGAGCCAAGGCAGCCTGCACGGCCGCTATGACTTGAGATACGATCATGCTAAGTAGACGTCGAACCGCGCACACATTCCTTCTTGTCCTGAACCACGGAAATTTGGGTGATTGGAAGGCAATGTTATGTGGATTCTCGCTTCGCTGGGGATCTCGACAGTCTCAAGTTCCCTTTGCTAGCCTCGGTAGAGAGCACTCGGTAGGTGCACGCAGAAATGGTCATAGGCCTGGCGGACGATGGAGCTGGTAGAGTTATATAAGAGAGCAAGAAGGGAGAAGGGGAAATTGTCTCAAACACGGTGTAATTATGGGCAAGCCCTGATTGCTGACGCTCGAACCAATCAAATACCTCAGATGGCCATTAAAAGTTCCACAGGCTGGTCTCCGTCGAGCCAGTTGACCAAATATTAAGTGGCACAGCATCCTGTGGTAAATACCTAGTCACACCGTACTATGCTACCCGAATATAATCCTGAGATGCTTTTCTACCACCATTTATTAGGAATTATTGTTTAATATTAGTATCATTATATAGCTTATATACTCTTCATTGTGTCGAGGAGAAAAAATCCAGAGTTTTACACTTAAAATTTCGAGTAAAGGAGATAATAACCTCAGAGTATCTTAAAAGGTCATTACTTCGCTGTGCCACTTGTTTTGTCACCTGGCTCGCCGTCCATTTGGCGACGTCATTGCCAAGCAATCGTTACGGGCCGAACCTTTTCATGTTCTCCATCAAAAGGAAACGGAGGCATTCCCGCATCTTTTCAATGCGGCACTTTGCAATGCAAATGCGTCAAGCCAGACGACAGTCAACAATACTCAAGGGCCCGCGACAATCCCAAACCCTGTCCACTACCATCCCAGCCGCCTGCACGATCCTGTCAAATTCGACCGGCGTCCTCTCCCGCCCGTTCGTCATCATCATCATGTTCAGGTCCATCATGTGCGCGGGCGCCATGGCCACGCCGTAATTAGCCAGCAACGGGGTCGAGGTCGACCCGAATTTGTCCGTGGGGACTGTGGTGCGCATCAGTGTCTCGGCAATCAACACACGCGAGGTTGGAGTCATGGAGTCGGCCACTCGCGAGAGGATCGCGATTGCGTCGTCATCGGCCCAGTCGTGGCTGAGGATGCATGCGTACGAAATAAGTATATGTATCAGCTGCAAGAGAGAGGAAATTGGCACAGAGTGAGAAGTCCTCGGCGCTTGTACTTACATGATATATCGCAACCAGTAGATCTCGGCGCCCACCACGGGGTTCTTCTCAAAGAAGTCATGCGGCGTTAGGTGGACTCTCCCTTCGACAAGGGCAGAGTGATGTTTGGTTTTCCAAAGCGCCAGGCCTTGCTGAATCACATGTGGCTTGTCTTGGACGACGAGGTTGAGATGGGCGTGGTGCGCGTGGAGTTGCATGCAGAATGAGCCTGTCCGCCTCCATCAGCCACCAAGATACACACCTAAAACACCCGCGCACAGGATGGTGAGATTGAATGAAAAACCTACCAATCCCGCCACCAACATCCACGACCGTCGCGCCATTCGGCAGGTCCTCCCAGGGGAAGTCCAACACGCAATACTTTTCAGTGCCTCTGACCTGGCCGCTGATTGCGAGGTTGAAGAGATTCTTTTCCGGCCGGGGCACCGTCTTCTGGCCGGATAAATGCGGTCTGGATGGTCCGTCCTGTCCATCACCGTCCCCCTGTCCCTCCTCGTCGTCTTCGAGGGGATGCCTCTGCCGACTCCGTGGCCGCCAATCCACCTCCGACTCAAGCACCGTTTCGTTCATCCAGTCGAACAGGGACAGTTTCGTGCCGACGGCCTGCTGAAACGCCGTTTTCCGCGGGTCGTAGCTATTCCGAGTAGCAGGGTTCGCCAGAACTTGCGGCAGATACTCGCTGGCGGCGTACTGGAGCTGGCCCCTATATTTTAAAAACGATCAGGAACGGGGTCTAGTCCGTGCATACCCGGCATGGCCCTCCTAGTCGCCCTGATGCCTTACCAATTGACCTCCTTTTTAAAACTCCTTGTTATCCCCTGTTTCCGTAGCTACGAGCAAAGAGTGAAACTGAGAGGACTTACTTGAGGAGGATATTTGCTTGAAATGCCGCGTCTCCAACAAGTGCGTGGGAGATGCGGTTGTTGGCGAACCGACCATCCTCGACCTCTTCAAAGACATGGTGCGACGTCAACGTCCGCATGACTCGGCCTGTGGACATACTTTTGTTCAGCGAGTCGTTTGTCGTCAATAGATTTGTCCTTCTCTGTCAGGGGTAGACAGAGGCGCAAGGCCGGGAGGGGGGAAGGGGATACATACATAACTTCCCTTGCTCAAGGCCGGTCGTCCTCGCGAGGTCTTCGGCGCTGACTCCCCGGGCCTCAGGCTCGTTGTGGTTCAAGGCGAGCAACTCGGCCACGCGATGATCCGCGACGACATGCAACGCTCGCGCGATGAGGTACGACATGGACAGGTTGAGCAGGCGCGTGTGCGGATCGAGCACGAGGCTCTCTATCGAACCCAGCGCGGCGAGGATGGTCTTGACGGCGTCGTGCTCGGCATGCGATACGGTGCTGGTATTGGGGTCAGCAGTCTCGATTCTGGCATCGACAACTCCATTGCCCGAAGACGACGATTCCCATTCACACGCGAGATTCTCCACCGCGGTGGCGAGGAGTGCCAACACCGCGCGGAGCTGTGCAGCAGCCTCGCCAGTATCCAGGGGGAACATGTTTCAAGTACACAAGTTTGGACGAGTATCGCTCTGGCATGAACACGGGTGGTCCGATGCTACCTATGTAACCTACCTACCTACCTAGTGATATCATGTATATGACGACAGAGGGCGGTAGAGTGCGACTGACTGCACTGACTGACTGACCGACCGGCTCGCCGATCTCAGCAAAGACCTTCTCGGACGGAAACGTCATTACTGGCCATGGCGTTCGCGCGAATACACCAGGGAGGAGTGTAGGCATGCAAGTTTGGAGTTGAGGAGCACTTGGTCAACACCGACACCGACACCTAGACACTTCTACATCTGGTGCCTGGTGCCCGGTGCCTGGGGCCCTGTGCCTGGTACTCGTGTTGAGTGAACACCTTGCATGCCTAGAGAATACATGCCTACCCGTCGAGTCACGCGCACGAGTGGACACTAGTCCAGATAGACACGCAATGCGAATGCCATGCAGACTCCGCCCTGGGTCTGGACCGGAATCCAGATGGGGGAAAATACGACTATCGAGTATCGAGGATCGAGGATCGAGCATGCATGCATGTTCGGTAGACAGGGCACCTACTGTAGGTCGTGTTAGAGTGCGGGAACATCTTCCTCAAGGGGACTTACCCAGATACGTACGTACGTAAGTACGTACTGGGTATTTACGTACAGTACAGTACAGCATAGTATAGAATAGCATGATTTTAGCATGAGAGTACAACAAAGGGCGTACTTTGTAGATAAGTAGCTGACGTCGACAAGTCGCAATTACTCGCATACCACTCGCCGCCACACTACCCAGCTCGCCTTATGCCATTATACACTATACACTAGCCGTTAACAGCAGGTGCTTCATGTGCCTCGTGCAGGGATCTATCAGGTATCTACGAGTAGAAAGTACTCGTGTGCTCGCGTGCTCGCACTCCGTGTACCGGTACCCGCGCGTCCAAGGACTGTATAGCCGTATATGCCCACATACCCGTATCGTCACTGCACTACATTCCACTCCACTCCACTCCACTCCACCCCAACCCCACAAGGCAGAAGATCAGGCGAGGGCTCCTCCATTCCATTCCTTCAATGATGTACTCGAGCTCGGCGAATCTCCCGTAAGCTGACAACCACCGACGACGACCCACGACGGGGCGACCCAGGATCCAATACCGAGGGACTTTTGATTGCCTGATCGGGGAGTGCTGATGATCAATGAGTGACGAGGATCGAGTCACGATTGACGACTGACGGGCTGGCGACTCGATAACTACTGGATCACTTTTGATGGCCGCATCTGGCTAGCGGTTGGATAGGTAATTGTCTGAGTGGCTAGCTGACCGAGTAACTTTGGGGACGAGATACGGGGCGAGCTATACTCGTAACTCATTTGTACCTTCGCAAGCAAGTAGATAGGGACAGTCTATGTAAAAGACACTACAATGACACATTTACCAGATTACATCCCTATGTAGATGGATTGCGAATCTTTTTGTATATTTGTTTATTGTGTATTTATGTATTATGTACCGAGGACTGTGCATCGTGGGTGGAGAAAAAGCACCAGCCTCGTCTCCCGATCGGGTAACAATCACCTCCCGACTCGCCGAGTACATGTCCCCATTCTCGGAATGTCCACCACCTCCGTAAACGTACAAGGTACAAGGTAATAGAGAGAAAGGTACAAAAGCCGCATCTGGTCAACCACGCGTGATCCAGGCACCTACGCATCCCGGGAACTGGCAACTAGCCCGGCGACGCCCCGTTCCCCGACTCCCCCCCCCCCCCCCCCAAAAACTCATACATAC